>NW_024884722.1:5138874-5274734 GCF_019232065.1 Centrocercus urophasianus
CGGTCGGGGCGGGGCAGGCGCGGCCGCCCTCCAGCTCCGGGCAGCGCGGGGCCGCGCGGCCGCCCCGAGAGATGTTCAACCGCGCCGTGAGCCGCCTCAGCAGGAAGCGCCCGCCGTCAGGTAAGCGCGGAGAGCGATCCGGAGCCTCGCGGGCCGTCGCGCCCGGGCCCGGAAAGCGCGAGCGGGCGGGGCCGGAGCGCTTCCCGCCGGTGGGCGCCGTGAGAGAGCGGGCGGCCCCGCCGAACGCGGGCCGAGCGGGGCTTCGCGAGCACGGAGCGGGACCTCGTCTGAGGCGGCGCGGTCGGGAGGGCTCGGGCGCTCCGCCTGTAGAGAGCTGCGAGCCCGCGAGGGGAGGGCGGGCTGCAAGCCGCCGGACGGCGGGGCTGGAGGGCACGAAGCGGGGATCTGCCGGGGAACGGCGGGCGTGCGGGCGGCAGCCGCGGTCTTTCCAAGAAAAGCCGAACGCGGCGTTTGTCAGCGTGGCGGTGATCCGAGGGACGCGCCTGGCGAGCGCTCCCAGAGATGCTCCAAAAGCAGAGCGTCCCCTTCGCTTCCTTCCTTATAGTTAAAAGTGGAATCCGGCTGTCGAAAGAGGACGTTGGGCCGCGCCGCGCCTCGCCTCGCCGTGCAGGACCCGCCCGCAGCCGGCTCGTGGAGCAGCTCGCCCTCGGCGGGCGCCTGGCCGGGCTGCCTTGTGTTTCATAAGTTGGGATCATTAATTCCAGACTGACGGCCGCAGCTGGTAGGACTGCGGTGAGCACAGGAGAAGACGTGGTGCCGAGGGGTTTTAACGAGTAACGAAGGTCTCAGCTTCGTGAAGCATCCCGGTGAAAAGGGAGAGAAGCACGCGTGGTGCGTACGGGAGTTCTTCTGGAAGGCTGTGAGACGCTGAGAAGCGTTCTCCCCATGTTGTACAGCTAACGCGTGGTGCTCGTGGCGCTTCTGTCGTGCGGTGTGCCCGCAGCCCTGCCGCGGGGCCCGTTGCAGCAGGCAGGTGTGCGCCGCACGCTGTGGTGCTGCTGCTCGGAAGCTGGCACGGCGCGCGGTGCTCGTGCAGGGCAGCGCCCCGGCTCAGCTGTGTCTCCGCATCTCCAGCGGTTTGGGTTTCCACGTGTTTTGTTGTTGAAAGCCAGGGCCAGAGCTGTGAGTTCATGTCGTGAGTCGCATATTTTCCTGCCTGCGTTTGATGAATGCAGCTGCTGGCCGTTTTTGATGCTCTGTTTCAACTGGCAGTTGCAGTGTTGTTAGCGCTGCACTTGGCGTTACATCTGCCCCTTACAATGAGCCTTTATCCGCAGCTTAATGTGACAGTATTGTTGTGTGATAGGGAAAAACTGCTTCTGTCAGATTCTTCCCTGACGTAGCTGTCCGGCTGACTGCCTGCTTGCTAGCTTAGCGTGGGCTTCTTCTCTAAACTAGCAGTGCGGTTAAGATAAGCACTTTATCATTTGCTGTGTTGGTGCAGCAGCTGGCTGTTGTGCACAGCAGAATGGCTGGATGCTCGGTGCAAAGTTTGCTTTGGCGGAGGCTGAGCTGTGTTCTTCATGTGGTTGGCTGGCTTTCTGCTTCTTAGTTTCTCATCTGTTTAACAGACAGTGAGTGTTTTCCTATGGCATTAAGAAACAAGGAATGCAGTCAGTGCATTTGTTTATCACGTGCATTCCAGTTCTCAGTAACAGCAGTGCCAGCCTCTCTCACCTGAGTGGCCGTGCTAACATGTGCTGTTGGGATATTAAATATTGGCATTGAGCTCATTATTCTGTGTGTGCATCGTGTCATGTTATCATCAGATGATGTTAGCAGAAGAAAGTTATCTGCATAAAAGCTGTCCTTCAGAGGAGGTATCATTTTTAAGGTAATTTAGTAAAACCTTATGAACGTGGCAATTATTGTGGGGAAAACCTTTCCTTCATCCTCTAAAGTCTTAAAAAATTTTAGAAATAATGCATTAAATTTTCTAAATGAAACTCGTATGTGGAGCGGGGAAACGATCCTAGCTGGGCTATGCTTCTGTATTCTAAACTTCATTTGATGGGGTGTAATAAAATCTCCAGCACTTCTAATATGTTTATAAACATCTCAAGGTGTTTCCTCCTGTCACGAGCCATGTGCAGCCTGCTTCGGACTGTGCTGAAGGGAAAAGGATGTTGCTGTTTTCAGTGGTGCTCAGCCTGAGGGGAGCGCTTGGGCTGCTTGTGCTGTGGCCTGGTGGCTGCCGGCGGTGTGTTGGGCTGGGCTGTTGGGGGTGGGCTGATGGCACGTGTCCCTGGGGCTGCACACAGCGCTGTGCTGAGGAGCTGCCTGCATTGATGCCCCAGGCAGGGAACGAGCAAAGGGATCGCAGCCCATGAGCAGCACAGCAGGGCTCTGGGGTTGCACGGAGCTCGTTAGGTGAGAGTGCAGACTGAGAAACAGCATCCTGTAGATAAGAGCTCGGTGGAAAGGGTGTTGTGGAGGCCCTTCCTTTCAGAGCCTAAATTTTCTCTGCTGAAGCTGGAGGAGGTGGTAGAAGTGGAGAAGATCACAGGTTTTGGGTAAAGATGATGGGGGAACGTAAGCGGGTGGGGTTGGGTTGTGCTGTATGAGCTGGGAGTGAGAGTGGTTGAGGGAAATAGAGAGCTGCCTTGGTCAGATGAGAAAAGAGGGAGAGCAGCCAGAGGAAAGCAGGCCAGCAGTGTCCTGGGTGCATGAGAGCACTTGCTCCAGCCTCCTGACCAGAAAATGTTTTGAGGTTCTCATGGCATGCTTCCCTGCGTTGCATTGGCTCACTGGAATACATGTTTTTCCAATGGGTTAGTCATCATTAAAAGCTGCCTAAATATCGGCTGGAAAGGGAACACTAGAAACAAAACCCCACTCCTGCACATTCCATGCTAAATTACATATTTAATAAAGGAATGGCCTGGTTCTTCAGGCTGTCAGCACCTGTGCACGGTGCTGCCATGCTGGTTGCAGGTGAGAGTGACTGTAAGAGGAGCCAGCTGTGTGCTGCTCAATGTCCTCACTGTTCTCACCGAGATGTCACAGGTTTTACAACTGATGCACAGATACTTCGAGTCACATTCCTAAAATGAATTCTGCAAGTGATAATCGAGAACCACATTCTTTTGCTTGAGGGAGGGTGAAACTGAGGAGCAGGTAATTCACTGTGCCGTTGTGTCGTGTTCTAAGCCTGCTGTGGTGGGTTAGGGATAACCCTCAGGGCCTGACCTCCAAGCGTTAGCCAGTGGGCTCTGGGTGGGTGAGCAGTTGCTTTTCCTATGCAGGGCTGTAGGTACTTGCTGCTTCAGAGGCAGATCTGCTTCAGCTCTTACCTGCAGGATAAGCCTCTTTGGCTTGTATCCTGAACCTTTGTATGCAGGCGTGGAGACTTGCAGTCACGTCGGAAATTCCTGATCGGAGTCGTAAACGTATCATAGAAGGAGACTGTGACTGACAAAGAGGAGACAGGATCTGCACGTGAGATGTTTATCTTGCAGTGCCCATGAGCTCAGTTGTTGTATATGCATGTATATGTATTGACTTGGGGTTTGCGTGTAGATTTCAGTGTTAGGGGCAGGGACGTAGGCTCTGTGCCTCCAGAAAGATTCCCTCTTTTGCAGCTTTGTAATTTCTCTCGTATGGAATCCTATCGAGTGGAAATGGGAGATTTTAGTTCATTGAAAACAGTGGTCCTTCTTGCAGTTAGGAAGAGATTCTCCAGGTCTCAGTACGGCTTTGCTGAACTGCCAGTATTCTGTAGGGTTTTAAGCATAGCTACCAGCTGAAAAGGACATCTGATAGTATAGCTCTGCATAGATAGCTCTTGGAGATACTTGATGAGGTTTCGTTTCAGGGGGGAGGGAGGGTTTTTATGGGAACATAAGCAGAAGTTACTAAGATCTTTATTTCCAGTAAGCTGGTAGGAAGAAATAAAGGGGTGATGAAAACAAATGGCAGCTGTACTGATTACCGTCGGAGCTTTATGCATCTGTTTGGTGTGTGGGAATCCCAAATAGTGACTGATTCTTCGTGGCCTGCACTTCTGCTGCCTTCCACAGACACTGCGAGTGTAAGAGGAAAGAAGGCCAAGCTCTTTGTGTGTATTTTAGAGTTTTTCAGATCAGCAGTAAAATTCCTGGAGTCTTCCCAAGTAATAGGTCTTCTGATGCGTAGCCAGCAAACAACTTTTTGGCATCGCCAGCCTTGAATGTGATGTACTTTCTATCCCTGGGATAGAAATATGCAGAAGTGCGTGCTGTCTGCCCTGGCTGGGTGCTGCCTGGCTGACGGAGAAGTTGTGGGTTCAGCCCAGCTCACCTTAAAAAAACAGAATTTCAGGGGACTTGAAAAGAAAGAAGCAAACAGAGCAGCCACTCAGCTACTGCGTGCCCACGTGCAGGTTGACTCAGCTGGAATGAAGCTCTTCTGTCAGCTGTCTTTCCTCCCATTAGAGTAAGTTAACGTGTTAGACTTGTTCTCTCAACAAAGCATTGTGTTTCTTTCTCATTTTGTTTCTTGCCATTCCCTTGCAGTGATTCTTTTCTTAAAAATGAATTTAATGCGTGTGGCTGACCAGGATTTGATTATACGGCCGATGTCACTGCCTGCAGAACAAGGCACACGATGCTTTTGCTGGCCAGACTGCGGTCATTGTGTTCCGCGTGCAAAAGGTGCTTGAACCCTCCAAAGCAGTGAGGGTGCCCACTGATGTGCTCATGAATCATCTGGCTGCGAGACCTTTTTCCCTCTTCAGATGCAAAGAAGAATTCCAATACGTGCGTGTGTTTATTTTCAGTTTTATGGTGTTTTCTTTAAAGAGAGCAGCTGTAATCCGAAGGCGCACAGGGGAGCGGGGAAGAAATGCCTGTGGTATTAATCACCTCTAACAAAGATGGTGCTTTTCTCCATTTTTCCAGAGATAAATGACAGCGAGGGTCACCCAAGCAGCAGCCGCCAGAGCTTGAAAGGAACCTCAGAATGGGCTACATCACTGGAGAACCTCCTTGAAGATCCAGAAGGAGTTAAACGATTTAGGGTTGCTATATTACCTATGAATATTTACATACGCTAACATTAGGATTTAAAGAGGAATGAGCCTCAACGCAAACGGTGCAGATGTGCAGTGCTGTAGGTACAGCTTGCAGCCTTGTCATTACATCCCCTGAGCAGGGGTGGCACAGGTACAGCTGTGGCATTTGCTGAGCTGCTGCTGTGGTGAATTGCTTGCTCTTGTGAGGCGTACAGAAGATGTTTGGTCGCATCTTTCTAATTGGATCAGTCAGCTATTGCACAGATTAACAAGTTACTGATAGATAAACCACAACCCTGGAGCAATTGATCTCTCTTGCCAAGCACTGTTAGTTACTGAGGACCAGTCCCACACTCTGTTCCAGTGTGTTGCCCTTACTTAAGCAGCTACAAACTGTCCCTGAGCCTGACTGCTCTGTGGAGCTCTGATGTGTGCAGCAGCAGCTGTACTGAATAAAGAAAATCCCTTTAATTTGGCTACAGACCGGGGCTCATTCAGCTTGGAATGCAGCCTTAATGTGGCCTTTTTGCCAAAGTCAGGGGGATCAGCTGTGTGAATAAGGACCAGCGGTCAAGTATGGCTTTGCTGGACCGAGCACTGATAAAAAGCCCGGGATAAAATTATTTCATCTCACACTGGTTTGAAAAGCAATTAAATCAGAATTACAAAGCACTGCAATTACTGTGATTTAGAATTCTTATAAAAATTTCTCAGCGCCGTTTAGTTTTTCGCATTGCTTAATCTCTATTTTCTAACTCTGAAAACTGAAAGTCTTGGAGCCATAAATATTTCAGTGGCTGCTTTTTATATATTAATTTAATGCACTTTTCCCCTCTGATTTTAAAATATGCTGTGCTTTTGGGGGATGTGCTTTGTCTAAACACTGTTTAGAGACTGCAAATACATCTTCTGCTTTAGTTGCTTGAGTAAATTTATTGCCTCTGGTTTTCATATTTGGAAACCGCTGTTTCTAGAGATTTTACTCATTAGTAAATCAGACACAGACAGAACAGGAATCTCAAGTGAGCTGTTGCTCTCGTTAAAATAGATCACTGTACTCACCTGCTAATGAATTTATACATTTTCAGATTTCCTTTTACTAAAAAATTACTCATGTTACTTAAGGCAGATGGAGGAAGCCTTCCTGTGAGTTACTGATAAGCTCTGAGGCAGAGCTTCTCCTGGAATGTGCTTTTAAAGAGCTGAAAATGCTGTTTGTTGGTGGTTTGATGCACTGTGCAGTGGTTTTGTTACCCAGTGTTACGGAAACTCGTGCCATGATAAAACCAGCCACAAGCAGCATCTTGTTTGAATAGCTGTAACAGGAAGAGAGAAAAACAATGGAGGAATTGGGTTCTAACATCTGTTGACTTTTCTTTTTCCCTAGGAGTTCTTAAAGAAAGAATTCAGCGAAGAAAATGTTTTGTTCTGGTTAGCGTGTGAAGAATTTAAGAAAACACAGGGAAAAAAACAGGTATGCTTCCTAAATAAATTCTACTCATCTGCAAGGGCTCTGTAGCAGAGATGGAGGTTGCTGAACGTGCTTCTTACGAGTGCAGATACACGTATTTGAAGGAATGGCACTGAAATTGTCCTGCTGGAATTGTTTGGAAACAAAGTTGGTTTTATTTCAAATCGAAACAAAATGCTGAAGTTGTCAAGTTTCCCGTTAGGAAAACTGAACATTTCATTGTTGCTTTGGAATAGCAAGAGGTTGAATTCAGTAACACTGCATCATGCTTAAAGATGTCTAATTTACAACGTTGTAAAGCCTGATGGCTGTTGCATGAAAATATACAACACTGCTCTTAATACAGAAATGTAAAAACAAGAAAGAGCACAAACTGTTTTACAATACCAAAATGGAATGCTTTCTCAAATTACCAAAGCAAAAGGAAGTGAAGAACCATTTAGATTTTGTTTAAATATTTATTCACAGGGACATATGACCACAGAACATTTACATTTTAGTGAAAGCTGTAGTTTTCTAGTAACAAATGTTACATTGGAGATGTTTTAACTGTCCACTGCAGTCACTTTTTTCCACTGCGAGGATCTCTGCGTACATTAGTTCCAGCAGGAGCACAGATTCTGCTTTCAGTTCTGCTTTGAAGCCTGGAGGGTCAGGCCTAAGATATGTTCCATGTTTTGTTTCTAAAAAGGTTTTGGAGATTTTTTTTATTATCTTTTTTTTTTTTTTAATCAGGGCAGATTTTTATTGGCTTTTATTTTTTGTACATCACACAATGTCCTTGCCAAGGGGTATGAAGCTGTCAGAGTGGATTTTAAAATGAAAATGGAAGATCCTCTTGTAAGGTTCCACATTTTGCAAATGGATTGTAATAGTATTTTCCCTTGCTAAATCGTTTCCATCTTTTCAGCTATTACAGGATCGTAGATGCCAGTATAGCAAATGGTAAACTGCCATATGCAGATAGTAGCTTAGCAAGTACTTGAATGCATTGTCAAATGAATGGGCAGAGACTTGATTCCTTTCCATTCAGCTTAATTAATCAGTACTAATCATTGCAGTGTACAGCAAATAATGATTGGAGTCTGGTATGGCAAAACTATTACAAGCAGGTGTAATAAATGTGCTTTGGAATGACACAGACTCGCAAGAAGTTTTTGTAGCTGTTGTTTACAGGTGGCAATGATTAGATAACTTACATGGCTAGAAAAAGCACTGTAAGTACAAATCCTAGCACTGTTTATGAGAGCAGTAAGCTTGAATGCATTTCTGAAAGTGACTTGCAGAAATTGCTTTGTATCCATCTTATGAGGGCTAAGTATTCTGAAAACAGCTCACCTATTTTTATAACCTGCTTCTCATTAGAAGTGGCTTACCGCAGAAGCTAGCTCACATAAGCTCAGATTTTGGTCAGATGAAGCAGATTTCAGTTTAACCTGGATTAAATCAGTTCTATTTTTGAAGCATAAAATAAACTCTGCATTACTTGACAAGAACATGTTTTTTTTTCTTAGTCTTGGAACTTGCACAAAGATCAGTGCATTAATAATCTGTTGTGCCTCGTGCTCTTGCTGTCCCTGCTATGCACTTTGGATTTGCACAGGCTGTGTCCCAGTGAGGTGCTGGGCTCAGTGAGTGAGAGTGAATGTGAGCCATTGTGCAGCCTGGATTGCTTGACAGGGAACCAGAGGGAGTGCTGGCAAGGAGTAGCTTGGCTCTTGACTGTTGTATTGGCTCTAGACTAGTGATAGGAACTCAGAAGAAGGTGGGAGTGGGGGTCAGACCATACCATTCCGTGTTGGTTTTCCCGTTCTGGCGAGCTAATACAAAATGCATGCATATTTCAGAATTCAGGGGAGATTTTCATTATCTGCAGCCAGGCAGCAGTACTTGCCTAGGCAAGTCTTTGGGTGAACTGCATTCAGCCTGCTGTAGTGTGGAAGCACAAACTGTTACTCTCAGCTCAGGAAATATCTCTGTAATTCACAGGGAAAAGAAAAAAAACTTCTTGTTTTCTTCAGTTAAAATGGAAATGTAAATTTTAGTGAAGACTGGGGAGGAATTATGCCAAGTTTACTTGTAAATAGCAAGCTCTGCTGCCACCAATATGATCCTCATTTTAGGACACGTTTAATTATTGAAACAGGAGTGGTGGCAATAAATGAATGATGTTTAAATATTTTATTTGGGTTAGTCACGTGCTTGTTGCATTTGTGATTGTTAACAAAACAAAAAACATGTCCATTGCACTACGTTTCTTCTCTTGCAACTGGGCTTTAAAAATTACATTTCCTATAATGAATCTTTTCAAATATTGCAGAAATTCACCTAAATACATCAAGAAGTTTTGTGGAGGCCATCAGAACAAATACGAATGTTGGACTTTATGATGTTGAAGGTCTTTTCCAACCTAAATGTTTCTACGATTCTATTCATATCCAGCAGTTCCTTCTGCTGCTACTTGTGTGGAATGTGGCAGCAGTTGTACAGGACTGGGTCACACTACACAGCTGCTAATGGCTGGAGTCTGTTCTGACGAGTTCTGGGACTTCCATCCACCTCATTTGGGAACCGCATGTGCTTGAGAGCTGAATTTGACCTTGAGAAAGGAAGTGGGAAATAACGTCGCATCCATTTGGATATTGAAGGGGGTTTCTGTAGACAGTACTTTGTTTTCCAAATGGGTCCTGGCATGGATGCTGGGGCAAGCACACGGTTTTAAGTGGGAACTGCCAGAATGCCTTAATAGCCACCTGTGAGGAAGGTCCCAGCCTAAGTGTTTATAATTCAGAGTAAAGTCCTCTGTGTGGAGGCATTAATTTCAGGCTAATGCAGAACAAAGAATTCCACCCATTGAACTGGTAACATTACTTTCTCCTCTGCTTGAACCTGGCTTTCCCTGAGTGTCATTTGGGGAATGTAGAAACCTACTGGCAGCTTTAACTGTAAATTCATTTATTTTTCTAGTCTTTGTTAAACTGATGCTTGACTGCTGGAACATAGATGTAGCTTAACAGTTGTTCCACGGGAAGCAGAACCTGTAGAGCTCAGTTGTGCACTACCATGTTTCTGCAGTACTGTAATGTTTCAGCTCTCCCGTGCCTCTCCAGTGACATCAGTCCTCTCCACCACAGTGCTTTCACTTCCTTCCTTTGTCACTCTTCCTCACAAAATCCAGAAATCCACCCCATTTCACCAGCCTCCCACACAGTCTCCTTGTTCCCCCCATGTTCTCTAACTTCCTCACAGTACTTCTCTTTTCTCTCACGTTTCTCTTCAGGCCTTTCTTTGCTCTTTCTCTGTGGTGCTCACCTAGCTGAAGTTAAAAAGGCCACACTTCTGATCTATTAATTGCTCATTTAGAACAGACCTGGTTTACCCAGTGTCCCCTGATCTGTGAAACTGACAAGATCAAGGACTTTTATAAAGCAATTAATTGTGACCTAGTGCACCTGAGATAAAATAATGCATTCACCAGGTGAACAATCTGTTCTAAGAAGGAGTCCTGAAAAATGTGTCCGTTTTCAGCAGAAAGAGAGTTAACTCTTAAGCATTACAAATTGTCAAACACGTGTTGCTTTTCTTCTAATTATCACCAAATGTTGATTCTCAGCTGTAAAACATTAAAGAAATTCCACGACTTGTTCATGGGCAAGGGCTTAAGCGCTTCCTTCTTCAAGCTCACTTCCTGCCAAAGATAGTCCTTTACTTCCTGCTGCCTAGAGACAGTCGCGTGCTAAATGTAATGGGGATTACTGATAGGTACCTACTGCTAATTATCGTACTGCACCTGCTGTTCAGCAGGCTTTGCTTTCAGCATGCAGAACTCAGAATGCTGCAGCAAGGCTTATTTGGCAGTATTCTTCCTGGCTTTCTCTTATCTGATGGGCTTGCATTTAATTTCAAAGGATTTTGGCAACTTGTAGATTGCTTTGAACTTTAGGGATAATGGTAGTTATGGTCAAAATGTTATCAGTTACTGATTTAGCAAGAGAAGACTGCTGAAATCAGGGCAGACTGCTTTATGCAAGTAACACCTACCCGTATTTATCAGCTTTCAGGGCCTCTTAGGAGTCTTCTCTTTACTGTTGGCCAAAAAATAGTTGTGTTTCTTTTGATCTTGTACACTGTGTTGCATGTGAACTGCCCTGAAGTAAAAACACAGTCATGGCAATGCATGTAAGCTGTATTACAAGGTTATCTAGAAGCAGCATGCATTATGTACTAATTTGCTTAGTTTTGCCTAGCAGTGAGAGTAAGTTTCCACAGTATGGTTTTTCCCTCCAGGTTTTTGCACATCCCAATTATCTGCTAATAAAAATATTTTTTTAAGTAATGAAGACAGGGCCTCATTGGTAATTATGTGCAATTTTACACTGATTAACACGATTTTAGCCAGATTTCAACATCACAGCTGCTGTTTAACTTAAGTGCTGAATACCTCCACCTTCCACTAGTGTCAGGGCAGGAGTTGGCATGCAGAGAGGTTTTTCTCCAGTACAAATAGGTATGTACTTCTGTTTTGTTTCCTTCTAAACTCAGGCTGTTTTGTTTTTAAGATGTGAATCTCAATAAGTAAGGTACAGTACGCAATGAAAGTTTAACAAATATGGTGAATATTTCCATAGTTCATAATTCTTTAAATAAATGTGTCCTTTTGCAGATGCGAGAGAAAGCAAAAGAAATATACATGACTTTCCTGTCAAGTAAAGCTTCCTCCCAGGTCAATGTTGAAGGGCAGTCGCGTTTGAACGAGACAATTTTGGAGACACCTCATCCTCTAATGTTTCAGAAGCTGCAGGATCAGGTAAAGATTTCTTCTACTTGCATATGCCTTAGCTATTGTCTGCTTTTAATGGACGCTGGTTTAATCACAATTTGATATAGGAAAGTTAGGATTCTGCCTACTGCTGCCACCAGTGACATGGATTGAATTAGCAATTTGGCTCCTAGGTTGAAACGAAAATCAGTAGGCATGGAATTGATTCCCTTCCTTTGTAGAGTTGCCAACACAGACAGCGTGCCTCAGGTCTTGGTAGGGTCCGTTGGCAAGGGGACTCAGTGCAGCCACGTGAATTGCATTCAGGACTTTCCTGGAAAAGTGGATGAAATTCGTTCCTGGGTTCTTCTGCCGGTAGCTTGAGAATCACCCAGTGACTGTGCCTGCGTTTTCCTGTGTATTCTCTTGTGCTGAGTCACAGCTGATGTTTGTTTCTGTAGTTGCCACTGGTTTCCTTGAGAGCTCAAGATTCTTCTCTTTGCTTTGTTTTGGTATTTATATTGATGTGAATATAATGAAATTTTCTGAAAAGCCTCCTCTTCTGAAACACACAAAGCTTAGAAGAGGAGTTGGCATCTGCTTTGTATTTTCCTACAGAACTTGGGAGGTCTGGTAGAAATTGTATTGTATTGCAGGTGGTAAATTTTCTTAGTTGTTAGCTTACTTTAAATCACAGGTTGTGAAGTGAGTTGTTCTTATCTGCAGCTTTCCAGCACTTGCACTGTTTTTAATTACTGTACCATCAGGACTACCTGATGTTCCATTTGGCTCTTTGTTACTTTTTGGGGGCTTTTTTGTGGAGAAACGGTACCCTGATTTCAACATTGGGCACTGATGGTGTTAGCAGGGTGCTGGCTCTGTCACTAAAGTGATCGACTGACCGAGGAGGAGGACCGAAGTAGAAGTGAGGGAGGATCAAAGGCTGCTGTTTTCCAGGCAGATTCCTAGTCATTAGCAGTGGAAATGTCTGCAGCTCAATTTCTACGTAAAAAAGCAACATTTTTCATGGAAGAACTTCTGACTTGGGAAAAGGGAGAGATAGTACTCTGGCAAGTCTAAGCACTGCAGACCAGGCTAAGTGATTACATGATTATGAGTGTGGCTGGACAGGCTACCAGAGTTAGAATGTTTTCCAGCTTTACGAATGAATGTGCGTGTCAGCAGCCAGGGGTTAGTCAGCTCAGGACTGAAAGTATGCTAGCCCAGTGATAGAAGAGCCCCACTAGTGTGGGAAATGTGAAAACCAGAATGCAGAACACTTGGACTGTTGCAGGTTTCCAGTGCATGAAGCTTCTGGTTTTTGCTGTTAGATGACAGTTCAGGAAGAGTTATGTTATTCTCTTGTTTTTGATTCCTGTGAAGTTATGTGTGTGTATAAATATATACATATATATACGTATGTACA
Organism: Centrocercus urophasianus; assembly: GCF_019232065.1. Classification (NCBI taxonomy): domain Eukaryota; kingdom Metazoa; phylum Chordata; class Aves; order Galliformes; family Phasianidae; genus Centrocercus; species Centrocercus urophasianus. Next base: position 5,151,542 of record NW_024884722.1, read on the forward strand.
CACATGAAATGTGATCTCTGAAGAACTACTGTCAACTACTACAGGCAGTGTATGAAGTATAAAAAGCCAGAATGTAGAAGCTCTGACTTTTCATCTGGAGCTCGTTTGGTTTCTGACATGGATGGTAACCAGCACTTCGGTTCTCCTGCAGACCTAGTGATTTAAATGGGTGTTGCTTCTGTTTGCAGCAGGGTAGCCTTGAATGTACAGCTTGGAGGCTGTTGTTGCTTCTGAATGGTGTTGAAGTGGTTCGTAGAAATGCGTAGATGTCAAAATACTTGCAGGGTAGATGTGCCTGCTCTACAGAGGTGATGACAGCAAGGGAGGAAACAGAGAATTCAGCTTTTGCTGAATATGTGTGGTTATAAAATCTTATCTGTTCTGTGTATTTGCCTTACCAGTTCTAGGGGTATTCAGAGAAGATCTTGATCCTGCAGTGCTCTTGCTGACTTAGGACATTTTAACAGACAGTGTCTTCCTCACAAATTTTTTTTCCTGCAAGCCGATTTGATAAACATAAATATTTAGCCATCCCTAGGCTAAATATCTATGGAATTGAGCCAGCTCTAGGAATTGTAATGCGACCTCGTTTATCTTTATTAATTTAGGTCAATATCAAGGTGTTTTGGGATCATTTTTCAGTCTTCAAGACTGCCACAGTTTGAAATGTAAACTTAAATATTTGAATAGATAAACAAGTCATGGTTAGTGAAGTATTTTTTGTCCTTTATTTTGGATGGAGCATGTTCCAGGACTGACAGGAAAAGTAAAGTTCTGTTTGCTTGTCTCTGTGTCTGTTCAAGTTCCTTGAGGATGTGGGGGGAAAAATAAAAAATGTCATTTGAGATTTATTTTTCCTTTCAAACAATTGTATTATCCAGTTGTACTTTCAGCTAGAAACGAGGCCTGTAAAGGTAAATCTCCAGTTATCCATGCGTAATTTATCCAAACATGCAGGCCAGAATCCAGAAATTCCTCCTGGAAATTTGGTTACTTTGGGACAATAAAATGTAGTGAGTCATGAATGATGGCTCAGGGAGGCAAAGTGTAGACTTCACTGTTGCCTTGGTTATAGTTTTGAGGTTTTCTTTTTTTCTTCCCTGTTGTTTTAAGACCAAGCAAAATATAGCGCCAATTTTAGCACTGACCAGATTCCATCCTCTTCTCCAAAGCCTTTTTTTTTTTTCCTAGAAAACTCCAAATGAGTTCTATCTTTTTTGTCTGAAATAGGTGCAAATAGAAGAGAAAGCAGATGCATGGGCCTGAACTTGGGCCCTGAAAGAAAAAAGCTGTTTTCAGGCTGTGCTTCCAGGCTGGATGTATGCTGGCTGTAGAAAGATGGGCAGGTTTTCAATTCTCTCAGTGCTCTGCATGTGTAACGGACTAATGCAGTTAGAACAGTACATAAAAGATACCTGTCTTTCTTCAGCTCTGCTTCATTCCTCTGGATAGGTTTTCAGTTGGCTGTCATGAAAACTGTAATCTGATTCTTAAACTAATCCAGACATTATTGCAAAGCAGTGACTGTGGAACCTACAGTCTTGTTTGTTCCGTGCAGTCAGTGTCATGACTTTAGTAACTGCAGTACTAGCTTTACTAACAGAACAACAACAAAGTAAATTCATATACTGTCCTTTTAATTTAAAATGTAGTTTTAATGAGTTTAGTTTTTTAGTAAAATGTAGTTAGTTTTTTTAGTAAAATGTAGTTTTAATTGTTTTTTGTATTTTTATCTCCTCTCACCAGATATTCAATCTCATGAAATACGACAGCTACAGCCGCTTCTTAAAGTCAGACATATTCCTAAACCATAAGAAGTCCGAGGAGCAAGAGGAGAATTCATCAGAAGCTCAGACTGCAGCTAAAAGAGCATCGAGAATTTACAACACATGATACAATGGGTCTCATTAGGAGAGGCAATATAATAATTACATTACACTCAGGAACAGTCTAGGTTTATAAGCAGTTGCATTTAGGGCTTGAAAAGTTCCAAACCTTTTTAGGAAATACTTACCTTCTTAATTGCTTGAATGACTAATTGTTTTTGCAAGACAGCAAGTAACCAAGCACCTATCGAAAGACTGTTTCCTAGCTAAAAGGCTGAGCTATTCCTCCACAGTATGAATTGCATTCAATATTTCATAAGTTGAGCTTTCAATTTTTTATTTTTTTTTATTTTTTTTTTTTTGTGGAGCATCGTGATGCAAAGAAACGGGAGGTAGGAGGTAGGGTCTTTTGTCATCCATGTGAGGTTGTTGTTGTTTTTAAATGTTTGCCTTCCGTTTCTTATTTGTGCCTGGCTTTTACTTTCCATGTTGTTGGGAGCAACTGTTGAGGAGTATGTTTTAAGTTATTTTGTGAATGAATCGTTCATAGGAAACCAAAATTGAGGGACAGCATCTTTTAGGGTTAGGATCAATAGAATCCAATCTGACTCCTCTCTTAAAATGTCACTTTTTCTTTCAAAGAGATAGATGCTTTGCTTTGCCTTTAGTTACAAATCATAACAATTTCCTGGTCATGATTTTCATTTCTGTTTTTCTTAAATTCCTACACTGTTTTTGCTGTAGACAATCCTTCTTCACAGAATGGAACCTATGCTACCTTTGGAACCAAAGTTCTTAAATAGATGGAATCTCTGAGAAACTCCTAACAGCCATTGGGAAATTTGACAGTTGAGATCCCACTTCGGATACTCCCAGTTCAGCACGTCCTGCATGTCAGCTCAGTTGTCTGTCACATCAGCATCAGGTGCCAGTACTAGAAAGCAGCTGTGTTTTCCTAGCCACCTCAGTCCTGCAGTGTGACAACAGTCATTCTCCAGAGGGCCAGCCAACAAGTCTGACTTGGTTTTATTAAAATCTTTCTACTAAAGTCAACTTGCCAGTGTTACTAAATTGCAATTACAATTGGAAAAGCAGAAATAGCTACAAGCTGTATTTATGAGTGTAAATGTATAGACTATCTCTGTTTCACTTTCATTATTTACTCTTTCATTTTTTGCACTGCTTGTCTTGATCTTCTGTTTATGTACTGGCTAGTCAGATTGCACAGTTAGGTTTTCATATAGTTTTGTTATTTTTGTTGGGAAGATTGTAAATGTCACACATTGCTTTCACTATCAGTGTTTTTAAAACTAGGTTTGGGCTGTAGATTTTGAGGATACAGATTCTTTTCATGGACTTGATTATGACTTCGCTTAACTCTGTTCCATTCTTGAAGGTTATGTGTAATGAAAATGGTTTCTGGGGGTCTGTCTCATGTTTAAGAGCAGGAATGGAACTTCTGATTCTTCTCAGAGCTAAACAGCCTGTTCATTCTTAGGAAATTAAATTTTAAAAAGGAAATGATAGAACTCCCCCTATATGCACGTTTTAAGATGAAAATTGCATAAAAATTACCTTTTATGCTCCCAGAGGATTTAAAAGTGAAGTCATACTCTTGCTTCGGGCACTTTCAGTGTTGTCTGTTCTCATACTTCTGTTGTATTTCAATGTTTTGCTGAATAGGAATGAAGTGAGTATGTGCATGGATCCTTTGTTTTAATGCAGCTTAGGAACTGCAACTGTCCAGTTCTGGACTTGCCAACTATTTGTAATCTCAGGATCACCTCTTTTGAAAATTGACTATCACGATGAACTCTTAACCCCTTCCACTGCAAGGGATGGAACTTCTGATGCAATTAAGTCCTTGGGAGTGGGCTGCTCAAACACATTTAGGAGCTAAGATTTGTCTCTTCCCAGTAATTATGGCAGAAGTCTGTGTGATGTAGGAAAATGTAGGGTGGGGACCTTCATAGGGAAAGTGCAGAATGAATTCTCACCACATTCATCACAGGGATGTGCAGGAGATTCATTTTAAATCATATTGATTTTAAAAATGCACAATTAACAGAGAAAAGTCTTTGACGACCAAGTTTTAAAATAATAACAATAAATTAAACCAGAGGTTGTATGAACAATGGTAGGGCATCAAGAGAACATACGTGTATGTAACTGCTCATAAACAGCTCTTTCCTTTGCAATACGTTCACTTTCATGTACTGTATTATTTGCTTGGTAACAGCAAATGCTATGTGGGAGCAGACACAAAGGTGCTCTATTCTGCTACCAGCCAAAAGCTACGCTAATATAAGTGAGTTTTTTTAGCAGCACTCCAATGCCTGTGATGTTTATTTCAGTGTCTGTGATGTTTTAAAGATAATATACCTAAATCCACAAAACTCTTAATCTTTGTATTTCTCTTTTGCCTCAGCAGTGAAAAGTTTGTTGCCCATTGTCTGTCTTTCCAAGAGTTGTGGTGTCCCACTGTGGGGTTTTTTTTTTTTTGTTAAAGAAGCAGCAACTAGAGTTGCAGAAATCAAATTTGTACTGAGTAGATGGACTATATTGCTCATTAAGAGAACAAATGGAGAAAAACAGTGCAAGCGCTGTCTGTAATTGCAGCACTTATGTACATGGAGAATGTTATTGGTTCCTGATGATGTAATCACTGATCCAACTTTGTGAAATATATGTATTTCTCAAAGAGACATATAACAAAGTGCACAGACAAAAGAAAACGCTTCACTATGAGTAAATCCTGTGTTCCAGTAATAACTGTAAACTTTGTGTTGAACCTCATGCTGTGAGTATTGATTACTGCTTTATTTAGAGGTTAAAGACAGGAAAGGTCTACTTTTATTCATAGAATTTATGCTGAAGATGTAAGCACAAAAAGCTGCCTGATCACACGTCTAAAACTCTTCCTTAATGTGTGTTTCTCTGCTAAACATTAAAATATTCTACAAGTATACTAAACCTGTGCACTGATTGCTGTTTTATTTTGAAAGCAGTTTGAGCCAAGATCAGTTCAAGCTCTATAGTTATCCCATTTTCTGCTTTCATTCTCTGTTAAACACTTGCTGATGTTCCCTTGTCCCTAGCAGAATGCTTTTTTCTCAAAAGATACAAGAGGGCGACACTGGATTCCATTTTGGGGTCAAGTGTTTCAGCATGTAGCAGAAAATCACTCAAACAGAATATGTTTGTACCTTCACCTCCTATTTATTTGTTTTTATGACATGTCTTTCTTTATGTTTGCTTCAAGTTGGATGTTGAGAGTTTTAGATAAAGACTGAAAACCCACTTGTATTTTACTGAAGGTTCAGATGGACTTAAATGAGGAGCATTTGCATCTGGGTTCAGACCCAGTTAGGTCTCTGGTACAGGGAGAGGAGAACAATCTTGTGTTTTTTTTTTTTCCCCACCCTAAAAACAGAGCAGCAAGCCTTACAAATTCAACATGTTTTGTGAGATATCATCCTGCTAGTATGCCAGAACAGTGGCTTGTGTCATAGTGTTCTTTATCCTGTCCCACAGGCAGGTCTCTTGTTTCCAATCTAGCACAGCTCACGTCCAAGGGCCTAGAGTGTTCCTTTGCTTTTAATTGCAGCTGCTAGACTGCAAGGCTGCAACTCGAGGTATCTTTACAGTGTCACCATACAAGCACACATAGCGCTTCGCGACTTCTGGTCATGGTGCAGCAGAAGCTTTGTTATAAACAAGTGGAAGATGTCTTTCATCAGTACAGCTTCACCTCATATCCTGGCTGCTTGGAGTGGCAAATCAGTTTCAGTTAGGAGCTAAAAAGTACCCAACACTAAAGTGTTTTGGATGGTGAAGGAAGAAAGTATGTTTTACAGACCTCCATTCTCTGGATAAGTGAAATAATAGCCACATTTAACAGCACCCTCTCCTGGTTCCTGGTGGAATAACGTGTAGGGATGTCAATAGCTACTGCTGCAAATAAAGGAGGCTAACAGTTCATTAGATTTAAGGGGAAAAAAAAACCACTTGTTGATCTTTCTGTAGGCAGTAAATGCAGTTAGGTTAAAATATCAAACTAAAATGGCTCTGTTTATTATTAAAGGCATTCGGTATTGCTTTGATCTTAGCATACCTAGAACTTGAGAGCATCACTATATGTAAGAACACTCATTAAAATTGCTTTGAAAGCTGACATTATAAAGCACATAGTGCTCGGCTTCCTAAGCAGACTGCATGTGAGAACTGCTACAAAACGGCCAGCAGTTGTCCCTTCCCCCACTATTGTTCGTGGTCTTGAGCTGTGCATTTGAATCGGTGAATGACAGGGCATTTCCTCAAGGAAACAGTGACCAGCATGCCGAATGGTGTAGGCCAAGCATGAGGAACAGGTACCATTATGCCTATGCTTCTACACTACTTTTCTTTAGCTTTTACAAAGATAAAGTACTTGTAAGCAAAAAACATTGCTTCCTTGCATTTCTGTGTTACTTTTTCACTTTTTACACAGCTGTACAAACTGGAAAAAGGTTAGCTGAGAAAAGCAGCAGTACATTGGGTCAGGACAGGGAAGGGGAAGTGTTACCCACCCTCTCATGTCTCAGGCAGGACTCATTTCACTGCTAACTGGGTAAAGTGGTCACAGAGAGGCTGCTCCAGGGATACTTTGGCAATACTGGCTGTGGAGCTCGGTGTGCTGAAAGTGCTGTCAGTAGGATGTGCTGAGGCTGGATGAGAAATGCATAGGGGCTCTCCTTTCTCTTTGCAATACAGATTCCAGCAGTGTCAGTTGATCATTTCCTTACTGGAGCGTGGCTGCAACAAGTGTGGCTCTGCGTGTATTTTTCTGAAGGAAGCCCAGGTCCATCTGCAAGTTGGCTGTCCTGTCTGGCTGCCACCCCGAGCCCCAGGGAAATCTTGGCACATAGGGCTTCCACAAAATGACATGTCAGCACACACTTTGGCTGGCAGGAGTGCAGTTGAAGCTGTATCAGCATTAACAAATGCTGTTTCTGTTCTTTGCAGTCCTGTCTCAGCTGCCTGTGGAATATCACTGCTTGAGACTACTTGATTAGATAGACCTGGAATGTTTTTCCATGTCATTAATAGAAAGAGATGGGACTTGAAATACTTGACAAGGTGATGCTAACAATTGCAGCAGTACAGCTCAGTGGTGCAATAACAACAGCAAAAAAAAAAGGGACCAAATTGGAAGTAAATAGAATGTTCCATTTTTTTAAATTATTAGACTGCAGAAACAGTCTAGTATAACAGTTTCTCAGTTCTATTTCTGTACATACTAACATCACAGGTTTTCCACAGTTTGTATGAAAACAGGCTCATCGCATCTGCAGCACACACAACTTCTAGATGTCACTTTCATGCTTGAAATGAAACCAGACAGCAGAGTATAAAGAAAAAGCACAAGGCCTTTCTCTTAGTCTGCAAAAACACTGAGGGATTAGGAAACACAAAGACTGGAAGACCAAAAACAGCACTGCACACAGCTCCCTGAGACCAAATAGCTCAGCACACAACCAAGTCAGAGTGGCAAATTTTTGATGTTTCCTGCAGGAGCATATCGCTCCCCAGCGAATAGGAAATCCATTCCTGCTGCTTTTCTAGTTCTGTACTCCACCATTAAAAAATAGGGTTCTGAACATCCCAACCAGAATGCTTTTCCTTTCAAATCCAAAGATTAAAAGATGACCTCTTGGATAAAAATAAGCTGTTACCTAATGAACATAGCAGGACTCATAGAATACCTCTGACTGTTTCTCACTGCACATCTTTAACACCATATCTCATTAAGGAAAAACTGAATTAACAGGATTTTTTAGATGGAGGCTTTCATCCTGAAGCTGAAAGAGGACAAGCTGCCTGTTTCTTCCTTTCATCCCTTTCCCCACCCACTTCCTGTTCTAGTGTAAAGAAATAAGCGAACTCTTTGTGATCTCTGCTTTGCGAAGGTTTCGTGTCCCAGGCTGCTTAGTAAATTGTCAAGCCTCCACCAGCAGATGTCTGGAAGTGACAGCAGCACTGCGAAGAATTAAGTAAATTATTTCCATCTCAGGATTGGTCTTGTTCACTATTTTATGTAGCTTCTAAGCTTTTTCCATCCACTTGGATGAATATTTGTGTATCACTTACAGAACATGAACAAAATCTCTATGAACCAAAATTTCCAACCTCAAGGCGACTTGTTATTTTTGGAGGCATCATTAGGCCTTGGGCAAAGGCTTAAGGGAAGTTTTATCCTCTGTAGTTGGGCCAATAGCACTGTAAACTTAAAGATGAACTGCCTTTTTCTGAGCTCACAATTAGGCAACAAACCAACCTCTTACCCACTAGCAGCAGTCAGAAAACTACTGAGTGTGGCAATTTTTTTTTAAATTGTTTGTGTTTGTCATTCTGACTCTTTGCTCTGGTTTGCCAAAAATTCCTTTCATGTGAAAATGTGGAATGTTCTTCTGTGAGAGGAAAGCTGCCAAAAACTGAATTGGTCTTCTTTCCTCTTTTTTTTTTTTTTTGCTCCCCCTCTCCCCCACTTCAGAAGAGAGACAGTGAGCTAGAAATACAGAATTTGGAAGTGATGAGTTTGGTGTTTTTTTTTTTTTTTAAAAAGGGCTCAGCATTTTCAGTGAGGGATACCCAAGGATACCAGTGCCACTGACCCCCAAGAAGATGGACTGCACAAACAGCAAAATACATACCTGAGTGCTACCAGAAGCAGCTTGTGCTCAGGGTTGTGCTTCTAAGGTTCAGCTGTGTGTATATGTAACTGGAAGCACAGTAAAGCTCTCGAGCTGGATAAGGAGAAAAAAAAAAAACCAGGCGGGGGGGGGGGGGAAAGCAGGGAACAAATCAGCCTGTATATAAAAAAGCCTTCACAATTTTCTGAATAAAACTTCTACAGGCAAAGCAGTGACCATTTGACATAAATGAAGGGAAGGGACACTAGCCTGCATTCAAACTAGTTTCAGGTTTGATCCCATGAAATGAGTGGAAACGAGACTATTTGAACAGTGCATCTGTGCCATTAGTTGCCTCACCATCATTTCTTAGTTTGCCTGTAGATGGGATGAGCCGAGTTCTATAGTCTCTAAAAGCATGACATGGGTATGTCCAGCCAACTTCAATTTCACATGTGTGGCAGCAATCTCCTATTGAGCAGCATCTTGTGCCAATGCATGTTTTACTTCACCAGGTCGAGATTTATGAGCATCTGGGCTACAGCAGAACAAAGCACCCACTTCAAGGGGCTGTGCAGCCCTTGCCTCCACCCCTTCTCTCCCACCCCAAATGCTTTGTGGTCTCTGCCTTGCTCCTTAACCCCTCCTAACCTGTGTAAGCATAAACACTTTGGGATTATTACTTCTATTTCCTCCTTCATATCCATCTCCAAGGCTTATAAATAAAGCATTTAGAGGTGGTTTTGCTCGTGGGTGATCCCCAGGCCCAAGCTGTTGTGCAAGCACTGATGCCTGGAACATTGCCTTGGAGTTTCCAGGGCTTTCTATTTGCTTTCTTAAAATCTTTTTCTTGCCGTGCACTGCTTATTTGTCTTTTTCTCTCCTATTTTTTTGCATGCGAAGAGAAAATGGCAGATAAACCATACTATAAACTGAACATCTACCCCACCAAAACGGTGCTGCAGCGCCCCGCTCTGAGGTACCTCAGTGCTTCCCGCCAAAACGGTGCTGCAGCGCCCCGCTCTGAGGTTCCTCAGCGCTTCCCGCCGAAATGCCGCAGCTGAGCATGAGTTGCACTGCGCTCCCTGAGGAACCTCTGCGTCTCCTGACTGATCGCTGCTGTTAACCCCTCGGAGGCACTTCACCTAGCACTGTTGCCCTGTCCATGCTTGGCATTACCTCGGTTTCCCGAGCAATGCCCAGCACTCAGAAGCAGCCCTGCACTGTCCCTACACCCATTTCTACCCACCACAGACTGCCATGCAGGCCTGTGTGCCTGCACAGCTGTGTCACTGAGGATGTGATGGCCATCCCCAGAGCTCACAGACATGGCATCAGAGGGAGAAAGCCACCAGGTCCTGCACAAGGTAATGGCATTTTTCATTCTTCGCTACAGTATGTAACTCAAGTCTTTTCATCTTGTCTGTATTACTCTGTTAATAACCAGCATTGTTCTTTCCTGGTGTGATACTGCTCCCCGAAGCCTTCATTGTGCTTTAGGTTTATATTTGTTCATAGCACATACACACATTGATCATAAGTTGCTCTGCTGAGATCCCCTGTGACTAAAAAGCATCCGCACTTCTGTTCTTCTGGGTGTGAGTCTCAGCCCTTCCCAGTAAAGAAGTTTGCAGCTTTGATGATGTTACCGTGTTTCCAATTAGCTTCCAGCATGAACAAGGACAGGCGTGGCAGGAGGGCTCCTTGTCAGCCAATGAAACAAGGGCTGTCCTTTTCTGCCAGGACAGCCATCTCACGCCCAGCAGTGAGGCCAGATAGTAAACACATATTTACAAACCCTTGTCCTTCAGGGGTCTGCAAGAAGTCAAAGGTAGTCAGAACAGGTGGGTCACACATCTGAATTTAGAAGGATGTCCCACTCCCTTAGCTCTCCAAATACATTCGGTTCAAGTGGACCAGTGCTTAACCTCAGTCACCCCTGAGGAAAATCACTGCAAGATGGGCAGGCTGCTCCTCCCCAGCAGCCACACCATTTCATGGGGCTTTGGTCAGCCTCCAGCTTCCCAATGCAGCACAAGAGCAGCACTGTCCTGCAGAGCAGAAGGCACCAGTCAGAGCCTCAGCAACATGGGAGGCACTGCACAAGCAGTGACTCACAGACTTTCTGCTGGGGAGCTCAGGCAGTGAGGACAGGGCAGACACTTGGGCTGGTAAAATGACCGTTGCCTTGAGAATAGTGCTTCTTTAAAGAAGAAGATCCTTTCCTTGTACTTCTTGCTTTCCAAAACCAAAACAAACAAAAAAATTAAAATGAGACCAATCTACCCCTGTTGCAGCTGTACTGGTATAGGTGGATCTACAGCAAAAGGAGGTTTTGCTCTATCTTGCAGTGAGTTGCTAATGGCAGCGTGGATGTGCTGCAGGTTGCCTCTGCCACAGCCAAGCTCACCAGGTACTTTTTCCCAAATGCATGCTCCACCAAGCCTGGAACCACATTCACTTCTACAGATAACAGCACTAACTTAAATTTGATTTAATCAGGTGACAGCTTTTGCATCCGCTGTAGGATTCATTAAGTTAACAGATCAGCGTTTTGGGGACCTTAGGTAAAACTATTTCAGTTGACAGAAGCCAGAAATGCAATCTTCACCGCCACCTTGGTGCTGGGATTCGTCAGACTCAGCCGGTCCCTGGCGCCGCGGCTGGGAGCAGAGGTTTCACTGTGAGACCTCCGCGCGGCTCCGCCACGGCTCGGCGGCGGGAGCGGCGCGGCCGGCAGGGGGCGCCATTGTGCCACTTCCCGGGCTGCGCAGCGCACTGCTTGGCGGCCGCAGGGGAAAGGCGCTTTTAGTAGCGGTGAATTTGCAGGCTGAACTCATGCTTGACTGGCCTGGGCAGGAAAGAGGCCGCAGAGGCTGACACTGAGGAGCAGCGGATATAGCTCAGGCATGCTGCAACTGAAACCTCCTCAAGTCCCCGATTCAGGGCTTGTAGCAAAAGACCTTGAAGATCAAGTCCAACCACGACCTAACCATACTACCCTAACAACCCTCTGCTAAATCACATCCCTGAGCACCACATCCACATGTTTTTTAAACATATCCAGGGATGGTGACTCAGCCACCTCCCTAGGGAGCCTACTCCACTGCTTAACAACCTTTTCTGTAAAGAAGTGTTTTCTGATATCCAACCTAAACTTACCCTAGTGCAACTCATGGCCACTTCCCTTCATCTTGTCACCCGTTACCAGTGAGATGAGACCAACCCCAATCCCACTGTAGGCACCTTTCAGGTACTGGAAGAGAGCAATAAGGCCTCCCCTCAGCTTCCTTCTCCCCAGACTAAACAGCCCCAATTCCTTCAGTCTCTCCTCATAGGCCATATTCTCCAAGCCCTTCACCAGCCTTGTTGCCCTTCTGGACCTGCTCCAGCACCTCAGTGTCCTTTCTGTATTGAGGTGCCCAGAACTGAACATAGTACTCAAGGTGAGGCCTCACGTGCACCAAGTACAGGGGCAGGATGACTTCCCTAGCCCTGCTCACCTCAGCATTCCTGATTCAAGCCAGGATGTCGTTGGCCTTCTTGGCCACCTGGGCACACTGCTGGCTCATATTCAGCCAACTGTCCATCAGTACACCAAGGCCCCTTTCCATCAGGCAGCTTTCCAGCCATTCCTCCCCATACCTGTAGGGTTTCCTGGGGTTGTTGTGACTAAAATGAAGGACCCAACACTTGGTCCTATGAAACTCATACAGTTAACCTGTTACAGTTAACCTCATACAGCCCATCAATCCAGTCCATCCAGGTCCCTCGGTAGTCTGCATGTCACAAGACATGAGGCAACAACAGGAAAGGGATAGCTGGGATGAAAGCAACACATCGAAGAGAGGGTATTTCTGAAGGATTTTGGGGGTCTCCTGGTATTATTCATACAGCCTGACAAGTTCCAGCCACGACTCAAAACTGAATCCACATGGATTTCGGGAGATGCCAGATACTAATATGTTTTTGCTAGCTTCCAGATGACTTTTTTTTACCTGCTCCTAGAGGACTTAGTGCAGCAAGTCTTCCACTTTCTGTGGGGAATTAACTAGTAGAACTGGGAAACAAAGAGAGGTGATGTCTTGATCTCTGAATCTGCTTTCTACCCACTGACAGAGGAAGCAGACATGACCAGCATCTTTCCCCAGACGGGCACGAAGCAGTTGCAACAGCATTGTCTCAGCAATAAGGTTTTTCTGGATGCAAAAGGAGCAGTACTAGGGAACCTGGGTTGTTATTCATGTGTTAACTCTACTGGTGATATTTTCGATGGCACTGATAAGAGCTGACATAATGGATGGGCTTTTCATTGACCTGTAAATACTGGCCTGATACTGGAGATTGTTTTATATTAGCTTGTATCTAAATAGAGCAAGCTACAAGCAGACCTGTTTCCAGAGTGCACATCTAGTCAGAATATCAGGCACTTACTGTGCATTAGCCTGGGGGCAAAGGGCATCACTTAATAGAATACGAACCCATTATCACTGGTGTAACGCTATAACACTATAATGTGATGGAAAACACAGCAAACAACAGCAGGATAGCAGAGTACTATGCTACAGCAAGTGAGGATAAGTCCAAATGCAGAAACAAAGAGGAAAACACCCCTTTCCCCCCCCCCCCCCCAGCAAAAAAAAAAAAAAAAAAAAAAAAAAAAAAAAAAAATCCCAACTGCTTACCTCTAGAAGGTCTCAGGCAAGGATCTCCAGCAAGACCCCCTCACCTCCACTGCCAACCCTTAAATGAGGCTGGGAAGGGGTGGATCCTGGCTCCATACCTTCCAGTCACTCAGCAGCATTGCATGCACCTGAGCTCCCCTGGGTTGGCCCTGCCTCCCACCAGGTGCTCAATCACTGCTTCAAGCTGTGACTTAGTGTTTCTGCTACAGACATGCATCAATACTTAATTTCTCTTGGATTTATACAGAGAGCCATGCTGTGGCAGAGTGTTAAAGCTGTGTTCGCCCACTGTTACAGTCTTTCTTTGCCACCATTTCTTGAGGTCTCTTGGCCAATCATGGCAAAGATAGACTAGATGGAGTGGTTGTTGGAGCAACAGAAACTGAAGCAGAGAGTCAAGTGGAGTCAATTTTGTGTGTGAGGAATGAGAAAACGGAAACAGAATGATGAGGAAAAATGAAGGGGAAGTCAAAGGGAACAGAACTGACGGGAGGAAGGAAGATCGTGTCTTGGTATTCAGGTTTGTTACCAAGCACAGCATGTAAGCACTAAGAAAAATTAACTAAACACCACTGAACCAAAAAGCAGACAGAGAAACAAAACATCTATGAGTAGGTGAGACAGGAAATCACCTGTTTTTTTCCAGATTATTATGCACTTCCCAAATATGGGGATCACAGAAGGTATTTTCTCACTCTTTTGGCTTTACATTTCTGACATCACTTTGTACAGCTGATAAAGCTGTCTTTTCCTTATTGTGATGCTTTTGCATTATTTCATATCCAAGAAGCAACCTCTAGCTGGTAAGGGCAGGAAGACAGAAATACAGTAGTTCTGAGCTGGTGAAGTACCCAAATGAATGCAAAAGGTACTGTCAGTGTGGCTCAGTGTGTAGCTCATCATTCAGTTCAGGTACTGAGTACAAACAAAAGGAACGTATCTGGTGCAGCAATTGCCATGTTGTTTATGACTTTTGGTATGACTTTGTTCTGTTTTTTTCACTACCCTGGATTTTACTCAAGTAGATCTGCTAATTCCTCCTTCTGCTTTATAAGGCACAGTGGGATAAAGGTGGGCCAATGAGGCACTTTGTGCTCCTGAAATAAGCACATTAGTGTAATGCTTCTGAAACAGCTGTCAGCGTCATCATTAAGTGTCCACCTGGAGTTAGCAGAATTAATCCCCCACAGAGGGAGGAGTCTGCTTTTATACCTTTTAGAGCACCTTCCTTACAGATATGGAGAGTCATAAACCAGCAGGATCAGCAGTTCAGGTGAATTCATTCATAATACAGACTTGTTCCAGGCAGGAACAAGGATGCTGAATGCTGCTGGCCCATATGACAAGCACTTTCCCTCTGCTTTGGGTCACTGAGGCAGGAAGCTCAGAAACATGCATTCAGACAAAAACAGGAAAAGAAACAAAGACAATCCCTGAAATCCCTCATTGTGGGGAACGCCGTGGCAAAACTCACTGTTCCACAGCTGCTCTATTCCATGGCACAAAGGGTCGCACCTGTCTGCTCCATTTGAGGTACTCACGTGAGAAAGCTTGTAGAGAAGGAAAGCAGAGTGTAAAGCGGAGTGTTAATCGCAAACACCCATAGCGGCAAAGTGTTCCCAGATCAACATCGTGTGTGCTGAGAAATGTGGCTCTTCCCTTCTTGTAGCTCTGCTCTTAGATTGCACTTCCTCCCCTAAGAGCACAGTTATTGCATGTGTTATTCCTCGTTTGTCTCTTATTTGACTTTCAATTTTAGTACTCCCTGAACTGTAAGCTTTCCTAATCCCTTTCCCGTACTGCAATCTACAAGCAATTTTAAAAGAGAATCAGAAGCACTGAGAGCCATAAATGTAACGGTGGCTCAGCCTAGTCAGTGGATGTTTGCTTCAGGCTTAAGACCGGTGCTTATGACAAAAATCTAGCTCTTTGGGACAGGAGTCTCTGCTGAAAATCCCATAGTAAACATGCCCTGTGAGGCAAATGTTTGACATCTGCAAACGGGAGCCATCTGTTTCTTCTTTTAAGAGTATTAGCCGTCTAATAAAGGAAAAGAGATGTATATAACTTTGCCTGAGGTCAAAACAGTGCAAGTGAGATCAGAGCTTTGATTGCCATGTAAAATGGGTGTATAGATTCATACACACACACACTTTTTTTTTTTTTGCCAGTGGAGGGCAGATACTGGCAGAAGGCACAGTCATCTTGCCCAGGATCAGGGGAAGTCTGGATGTAGAAGCAGTGATACAGTTCAGGCTTCTTTTTAGGGCTAGACCAGAGCCTTTTCTAAATGAGAAACCAGCGACCTCAGAAGCCATAAATTTTGACTCAACGTTTTGCAGTTCTCCTCCTGCTTACAACCACCGCTGGTGATCTCCAGGCAAGGAGCAGCTGCTATGTAGATGACATACTTCACTTCATACTGGTATGAGCCTGTTTATCTCCCTGGTCAGTAAGTCATGGGGCTGGTGGGCTGAACTCTCCTCTTTCCCACCACTTTGTATTGCTCCAGGCTTCAGTTGTCCAGTGAGCTTCAGGAGCTGTGCATGTCCTGCTGGAGCTGGGCAAGACTCATCAATGACTGTCCTTCCCTGCACAGGCATAAGAAAAGAACTTGTGTAAAGAGTTACACACAGATCTCCAATATCTGAGTGCACATCTCAGGGAGGGCTGCTGATGGATGGCACTGATTTTGCTCACCTACAGCTGACACCTGCCACACTTGGGATTTTTGTTAGAAGAGCAGCCCATGTTGGGCAGGTTGAAGGCTATGGCAACAGCCTGATGCTCCCTGCTGCACACCATACCGAGACAGAGTCAGCCCTGGCCGGGGGGGGAAAGCTGGGGGTACTGAAATATTAGGAACATTGTTATATAATAAACACAAAAAAATATTCACCACATTGATGGAAATTATTCAATAAGCCTAGTTTTCCTTTGGGTGCAGATTTTATTTATGAAATCTACAACACAGTATATTTATAGCCTGGTTTTGAATCTGGTTTTGGACTTAGTTTGGATCTGTATTATCATTTATGTCCTTCAGTGGTACTTTGAAAAATCAAATATATCCCTTGTGCAGAAATGTTATAAATCATTTACCTTGCTTATAATACTTAAATGTTGTTAATAAAAATAGGGCAGTTCTTATTTGTTGAAGAGATAGTGGAGAAAATGCAAACATTTAGCAAAAGTGGAGGTCATAAAAGCTTAAATAATTCCTTTCATGAATTTTCTTTTGTGTGTGATTTACTCCCAAGGCAGAAAACCTGAGATTCATGGTTTATACGAACCACAATAAACAATCCTAGCTTATGTGATGGGAGGAATTGTGTAAGAATGCAATTATCCTTTTTTAAAAAAATCTTTTTAAAAGAGCCTAAAGGTGGGATATAAGATAGGTAACTATGAAGCCTACACACTGCTGAAAGACGTTTCTTTTCACCAGAGGATCAAACTCTAATGTAAAGTTTCATGTTAAACAACAATAGAAAGAGCTTTGCTGAAGACTGAAGTGCACTGGCCCCACCGTATGCAGTAATGATACTGTGAAAGAGGGAATGAGAGATCGTAAGCAACTCCTGGAGCTCTGATTTTACACTGTGGGAGTAGAACCTCCGATTAAAGCAGGAACGTGGGACGTCGTTAAGTCTCCATTCATGTAGCGCATTCTCTGTAGCACTTGTCATACTCATTAAGCACAATGAGCAATTACCGACTGAAAGCTGCTGGTGTCTCACTTCCACGAGGCAAATGCTTTAGAGCTGCAAGCTTAAATGGAAAGAGGGAACTCTTTATGTATCTACAATAACTGGTACTTCTGCAGGACCCCTGCAAAGCCTCTACACTTAAAATATATCACATCTCCTAAAGCAACTGTGTTAATGGCAGTTATTTGGCACCACTCTTACTTCTGTTAATCAGATGACAACTTTAGGCCATGAATCTGTGAAATAATATTGCTTTCTGAAATTGATTTGACTCCTGCTGCTGCTGTGTTTTTTCTCCCCCTTCTCTTTAAAGTGTAAGACGTTCTGGCATCAGTCAGGTTACACACCACTTGTTTCTGTGTGGTTGAAGCAGTTTAGAGTTGTTGACATGGCATGAAGACTCACAGATGGAGGCTACCTCCCACCTGTCCATGGTGACTTAGTGGTCCAGGTTTGCCTGGAACATATTTGAAAAACAGTGTTGGCTCAGAGAATATCTAATAGGTCTGGGAAGGAGTAATAAGTAAGTACCTTTTTTTTTTTTTTTCTTTTTCTTTTTTTTTTCTTTCTTTTTTTTTTTTTCTTTTTTTTCTTAACTTAGAACAGGAAAAACTTCTAGAATGAAATATGGTGTCAGGAAGCTTCGTTGATGCTGTGTTAATTCCCAGGTACTACCAGTGAGGCCATGTTTTGCTTATGCATTAAGGTACTTTTCAGTATGCAGTAATGCAAGTCACCAGGGCTGCAAAAGGATGACTCATCCTTCTATTACCTTGTGAGTGCTGCGACATCTCTACATGGAAATTGATATCACCAGCCTTGTGTTTGAGTTTCTCTGTGGCTTCTATGGAGCTATGGACACAAACACTGCTCTGCAGTGTGTGGGTATGGTTTCTCACACTCAGTGCTTTGTTATCTGCCTGAGAATTATTTTACTCTCAAATCAAAAACAACAGAGTCAGAGCAGGTAAAAGTAGAGTTGCATCTTTGCACTCAGATATTGAAGATCTGTGTGTAAGCCTGACCTGCTTTTGCCCACCAGTGAAGTGGGCATCGCTTACGGGAGTTCTGCCATCAGCCTGCCAAGCTCCAGCTGCAGGCAGTCCAACGCACTGACCCAAATCCAGCTGATGCTCTCACTGATAAGATCCAAAGCTCTTTACAGCTCATAGGTTGCGAGCTGTTCAGGTCAACTACTGTATCTTAGGTGGGCATGGTGGTGATGGGTCAGTGTTGGACTTGGTGATCTCAGTGGTCTTTTCCAGTGTTAATACTCCAGTGATTCTATCACTCTTACCGTGAACACTTCCACAGCCCTATCTGAAAGGAGTCTTGCTCTTACCGTGGTCTCTTACCATGGCTGCTTGGAGGCTGTGCATCCCTCCCCTGTTACGTATAAGACACAGATACGCGAAGAGAAGGAAGTTTGGATCATCAGTTCATTTCTAGCCACACTAAGAAAGCCCTATAGCAGAGGATTTGTTGGAAGATTTATTTATTCTTTATTCTAGTTGTCTACATTATCTTTCTTTACCTATTGGTTGTGTTGATTTACTCACCTTGCGCCTCTCTGAGAAAAAGCCCTTAATGTTTTGTTATCAGGGAGCTCCTAGTCCTGAGGGCAGCGATCTGTCTGCTCCATGGTGAGCTGTGACGACTCTTGCCTGTGGGATGTTGATCACCTTTAATTGCTGCTGTCATCAGTCACAACAGGCTGCATCAGATGACAGTATGAGACCTTACTGACAGAAGGCAGAGTTTTGTAATCCCTGCAAATCCGCCCCCCTTCACCTGAGCCCTTTGCGTTCACAGTCTGGATTTACTAACCATCTGTGAAGAGCTTTCAGAGGATAAAAGCAGCATTAATGGTTTGACCCCAAGAAAGGCAGCACTTGCCTGTGGTCTCTAAGAGCCCAGTTCAGCAGGAGCTCAGAGCTTAGTCTGTCTTCTGTGTTTGCTGATACTTAACATTGCAGACTGCCAGGGGACTCGCAGGCATGAGATTATTCATTAGAGAAAAACTAGAGAGGAGATTGTTCTGGAATATTGCCTGCTTCTAAATGCTCCTGAGTGGTGTTGAAATGGGGGGACCAGCCTCAGTGATGTGCCTACGAACCTGCTACATAGAAGACCGTAAACCATTCCATTTCACTGGAAACTCACCTGACCTGAGACAATCCCATCTCTCCAGGAACTGCTCTTACTCTCACACAACAATGAAGCAAAAGCGATCGAACAGTATTAGTGTGTGTATCTTGCCCATCATCCCAGAGTATCCAGGCTTCCAAGACATTAAGGTCTGTATGCAAAAACTGTCTTTGAAATGTATAGCATTTCAACTTACTACTCTAAGTAAGTTGATATGTGCTGTGCTAATACATTTTGGGCTATGTTTTGATATAGAAAAGCTTAACTTTAAAGAGTTGTACTCCATTACATTATCAAGTTGAGATTATTTAAACATGTTTTTTAAGATTTAATGTGGGAAGGGAAAACTACTTTTTAGTCAAGTTTTAGTGTTCTTCAGTTACCTAACTTACTTACTTTAGTGTTCTTCAGTTACCTAACTTACTTAATAATCACTCTAGACAGGATTATTAATTTTTCTGGGTCTCTTCCAGAATGTGATGGAATAGTGAGAGATCAAAAACTTGACTGCCTGTTGGTTTACATGGCCTGTTCAACCCACTAGTCCTGGTTTGTGCTTGATGTTTTTCATTCATCATTAGTAAGCAGCTTGCCAACTTGCTGACGAGTGCCCTACTGAGACATTGCTGGGCTCTGAAACCAGATTTGTGGCTGAACCCTTAGCAAGTATCTAGACTTAATTAGCAATTGCGAAAAGCTGTTTGAATGATCATTTCGTGATACCAAAGGCATTGTCAGGCATAATAAATGAGTGCAAAATGTTCCACGGTCCAGCTGTGAAACATTACTGTCTACATACAGTGTAGTTTTTCTTTTTATTGATTTGAAAGAGTAATATAATGCAAAGCAGTTCTTCCATCAAACTGAACAGCTAGGATTTTTCAAAGAAAAAGCTGTGGTCTAGCCTAATTTGGTGAGCTGAAACCATCTGGTAGTTTAAGAGACTGGGATGTCCTGGAGTATATGTGAGGAAGATGGAAATGGCAGAGCAGTAACATCAAGAGCCCAGGGGACATTTAACTCTGGACGTGGAAAGGCAATCTTTTATGTGGTGAATTTCTAGCAAACTGTTTTGGCACTCACTGATTTCCCTCACAGTCAATAAAAAGACTCACAGCATGGGTGTTCCCCTGAAGTCAACGTAGAGACACCCACTGATGTCAATGGGAGTCGAATCAGGCCTTTGGCTATTCAAGTAGCTGAGGTATTAAAATGGTTGGCAGGGAGAAAGGCATCCTATGATAGGAAAGGAGAAAAAATCTCCATGCATGTCTACGATATACCGCAGGGTAATAACAATAAACTTCATAGTTTTAGGATGTAGAAATACATCACATGTGAAAAGTGCTTTTCTGGTAATAGTACATTGCAATTCACAGCAGAGTAAGGAAAGGAAAAAAAAAAGAAGAAAAATTTCTTACAATAGAAATACAGTTTTTATCACGGAACACTGCAGCTACAGGCTAACAAGATTTGAAAAGGACAGACTTCTCTTAAATTCTCTTAATACAGACAAGTGAGAGATTCTTTTAGAAAATTAGGTTTTCAGAGAGACTACACAAAACTGTAGCAGTACATCAGAGTCAGAGTTCAGCATTGTTTAACCTTGGACCAAAGCATTTATCTTCCAGAGAGAGATTAGAATTAGAGTCCTCAGGGAATTTAGGTTCAGAAGCTGAAACTTTTCCCAACAGCTGTTTACTGTGAGGAACCATAAGATCTTTTTCTACAGAAACCACCACATTTTAATTCAGATTCCTTTCACCCTTCTGCCCCACTCCTTCCCCTTTTAAACAGTTATCAAGAAATTATCCAGGAACTCAAGCCTTCAACCGGCTTCTGCAGGACTGGGAAAGAGGAAAGAGCTCTTCCTCACAGCTGAACAGTTTTCCACACACGGCTTCGTTGTCCCATTGCCTGGGGGGCTCCTCAAGAGGCTACTTGAAGGGCCAACCGGCACACAGCAGTGGCTTCCAAGACAAACCCTTGCAAGAGTATTTCAATGAGAGGCTGATGGAGCTCAGGAACTATGAAAGCAAGAGGTCCAATAGGAAGGCAAAGGGATTTCCTGACAAGAACCAAAACCTCTTCCTCACCCACAGAGGATCTCGGCGCAGAAGTAGTTGCAGTGCTGTGGTAATGGTTGGGTATAAGGAGACAGAAGAACCCTGCAGCTCAGCAAATCAAGAAAACAGAAAAGCGACAGAACACAGTGGTCAAAAGGAAACCCAGAATGTCCTGGACTTCTACAAGGGTGACTTTTTGGACATTTTAACAATGCACGTTGCTGCTCCTCTAGAAGCATTTGTGCAAAAAAAGTAATGCTGGAGCTGTTTACAGCCAGTCCTGCAGTCCTCCAAGTGAAGAATCGTTCCTGTTCAGTACTGTTGTGACTTCAGTAGTTCATGTATGTTAGTTCATTCTGATGCAGAAATATGTTTATGGGACGATGTTCTTTACTGACACGGCATATCTTTGATTTCAATTATTTTCCTCAAAGAATCAGTAATATAGTCTTGAATTACTATACACAGAGAGCACTGTTCTAAATGCACACATTACTTTGATTCTTAAGTTGCCTTAAAAAAGAGTGATTAGTTTCAGTGGAGCAGTGTGGTTTTGCATTGGTAGCACGTAGTTTCATTAGCTAATCTGAAGAAACAATATTGTGTCCTGCCAAGTTACTTTGCCTGTTTTAAGTTTTCTTGTTTTTTGTTTTTTTTTTAAAACTTATCACTTTGACCCATTCAATCTATGCTATGTTTTGCATGGATGCAAACTACTTGATAAGAAATGTTTGATTTTGTCTTGTTGCCATGTGTTATAATCACCAGGAAGATCCTCATAACAGTCTGACACTTGAAGAGCAACAATGTAAGCTTCATTTTTAAATCTGATCAGCCACTGTGCTTTCATGGGCATACTCACAAACCTTTGACTTAAAAAGCACTGTGAGAGCAAAGTGGAAGGAATGCTGCGTATCAGTGAGAATTAGGGATGTAATTTTGTAGGTAGGATCTGTCCCGCTTTTCTGTTGTAAATGTGATGTCAATATAGCAAATTCTTAATGCAATCAGAGTTTCAAATTGTGTTTATAGAGGCCATCTAAGTATACAATGTCATCTGCAGTCAGATTTTTCTTTTACACAGAATGTCAATGTTTAGTTCTACAGGGCACTGAATATCAGGCCCAAAGCTTGGCAAGTACTTTAAGCTTCCAAAAAGCACTACTGCCTGTAGTATTACTAGCAATAAAGTCATCATTACAGTGCTAGTTTGAGCTGATGTTTCTCTGTTTTCAGATATTTTTCAATGTGAATTAACAAATAAGAGGATCTGGAGGAATTAGGTAATTAATGTATCAATTTGCTAATTCCTACTAGCAGAATGGAGCAGCAGCAGGGCAGACAACAGCAGCTTTCAGTCAAAATGCAAGAACAAAAACCTCCTGCCATTCCCTTCAGGAGACAGCTAAGAGCTTTCACCCCAGAAAGGAAAGGAAACAGATGAGATTTATTCCACACCCCTTTCCCAGTCCTGGGTTAAATAGCATCTAAGTGAACTGACACGGGATACTGAAAGTTCTAGGTCCTTTGTGCATGGGAAAAAGCACTACATTCTGAGCCTAAAGGATTTTTTCAGAATTCACAGGTTGCCTTTCCACTGAAAACGGCGCAGCCAATTAGGGAACTTTTTTCCCTAAAGGAAAATATTTATTTTAGATTAAATGAAAGTCACATAAGGTATTAGCAATGACGTAGAGGGGCTGCATCTGGTTTCCATTGTAAATCTGTCAGAGGTTAGTTTCTCTTCTGAGAGTGTATGCATCATAATAACATAGCATTATGTGAGGGCGTTATAATAACAGTGCATAGAGAGCAATATTAATAGGACACAAGCAACACTAATTTCTTGAGTGTATGGCTTTGCACCTTTGAGTGTATGCTTCTAAAATGTAATTTTACAAGTCATTTTCCACTTGCAAAGTCTTTTAAAAAAGCAACCTGTCTTCCTCTCTTCTCCTGATATTTAATCATCTTTATAACACTGCAATGACCCTGGTCTGGAGCATCCTGAGTCTCTCTGCAGACCTTTGCCACATGAGCTAAGAGTTACATGGAGCCCTGCACCATTAGGATGTTACTGAAGTTTGCTGGTAGTAGAGGAATGCTCTTTTCTTTAATTGAGAAATAATGTAATGGTGCTAAACTATACATATATATATATATACATACTATACAGTAAGCTAATGTATATAAACTACACTAAACTGTATAGACTTTATATATATATATATAATGAAAATTTGGTAAGTAAGCATCTGTAAATGGGTTACTTCAGCTGCTCAGCCTCTGCAGCAGTTTCCCTTCTCTATTCATGACTAATCAGAGCACTAATTGTTAACAGGCCCTATTTTCATTTTATTTTATTTTATTTACTTTTATGGTATACTGAATATGAAAAAGAATTACAAAATGCAGCAATCAAGACTCAGACTTGGCAGAAATTTGTATTGTCTCCCAGAAGCACTCCGTACACTTCAAATTGCAGTGTCTGGTCCATTTATGGTATTTTTCATCTGTGAAAACCTCTAAGAGATTCAAAAAGTTGACATGTTTTTTTTTTAATTGGATTTCTTTCAAAATAATGTAATGACTTTCCTCTGAGAAGCTGCACATCTCATGCCAGAGAAAGTGAAGTCTAAGGAAGATTACATCTCTGAAGAGAGAGTGGAGCTAGACGTTGCTGTCCTGTAGAAAGGACATGGGGATACAGAGAGAAAAGAACACCAAGAACTGTTAGAGAAGTAATAAGACTTCATCTGACATTTGCCCAGATTTTTCAAATCTGGTGAAAAATGGCTTGGGTTTGTTTGGAAAGTGATGATATGCATGACCTGAATTTATGTAGTCTATTTCCTTAGGTTTTAGTGAGTACAGCTGTTGGGTGTAGCTGCTGCTTTCATGCAATTATGCAGATAATCTGTTTTCACAATGTTCTCTTGTGAAACAACGCAAACACTGTTTGCCATTTGCAGGTTTGTAAAAATATTTTTTCTCTTTGAAAAATGTCTATCATTTCTCATACAGAAAAAGCACTGCACCACCTTCCTGCTAGTGATTTTGTAGCTACTCTTTGCCTTTGTTTTAAATCCTTCACGTACAGAATACTGAAGAGCACATTCCGATGGTCACTGTCATTTCCTTCTCCAAACATTTTCTCTCAGCCTAATTGAAGCTTAGACAACATTCTTTATAGGCCTTCATAAACCGGACAGCACTCAGCTTCGAAAAATAGTTTGTATCTTCTGAAGCCTCCATCCCTACTTGTGACTGCATCATTCTTTCCTTGAACCTGTCTTTAAGGCCATAGAGTTGTGTTGGTGACAGTTCACATTGCAGAGGAAGGCAGGGGGTGTAAGGGTGTAAGGCATGGAAAGGAGATCTCAGGGAAAACACAGTCTTGCTTTCAGATGAGAATATAAACTTCTGCAAAGCAATATGCACTCCGGGGTTTGTTTTCCAGTTCCCTTAATCTCCATGAAGATAAGGTGAGATAGAAAATAAAAAGGATAGTATTTTGGAAACATATTCCACTCTCAATGAAGTCATCTTCAAGACCCCAAGGAATTAAGGAAGATGATTATACGCCTCATTAAAGCAATACATATAGTTTTCAAGTATTTAAATTATTTATTTAAAAAAAAAAAACAAACAAAAACAAAAAACAAACAAAAAAAAAACGAAAGCCAAAAAACAATTAAAACAGTGGTTTGATCTAGATACAGCAGCACTGTGACATTACTAGGACATTATGTACGAAGAACCCAAGCAGCCATAGAACACAGAAGCCTTTATCTTCAATAACAATCTCAAATGAAACTAGCTTCATCAAACAATGTTAAAGATCTCCCTGGAAAGAGAAACAAAACCAAACAGCCCCTCCCCACCCCTAACCCTTTGGATACTAGGATGATTTTTTGTACAATACCAACAGCCACTAGTTCTTCTAGTTGAGAACACTTGCTTGAATTTATTACAAAAATGATCTGTTGACTCAGTTATGAAAGACAACTTTAAACATTGCTTTAGAAGTGTCTGCTCCTCTTATAGACTACAGTATTAGAAGTGCTTAAAAACATTTAATCCTGAATATGCTCTTGAAATTCAATCAGAAAGATATTCTGTGTGTTTATATACCAAATATGACTTTTAGTTTTTTGAAGCAGGTGAAAAGACTAACCCTAGTATGAAACTGCAAATTTACAATTTAATTATTAGTCAGATATGGGCAACCACGTGATAATTCATGAAATCTTTAGGTCTATCTACATTGCTCAGAAACACAAAATAAAGTTTTTACAACTTTCACCTTCATAATGCTAAGATGTTAAGTCTTTCAGAAGAGTGTCCAGTGTTGAAAAGAAATGCAATTTAGGGAGACCGCATTCATACGTGAGAAATAACCCATTTCAGCTTGCTAGTTAATGTATTTGGGAGATGAGAAAGATATACATATTTGTCATCCAGCCACTACCTGAAAAGTTCATTTTCTGGGAGTTAATCTTCTCTACAGGACCACTGATTTTCCAGAAAGCACGGAGGTCCCCTTTGGAGTCTGCTGATCCCAGCAATGTGGTCGCCTCTGACCTGATGTTTGCATCCTTGTGACTTCACACAGCATTTCACTGAATTGGCACCTACAAATTTATTTGCAGGCTTGGCCAAAAAAGAGAAAGATTGTGACACTGAGCCAGTGAGAGTTATTCTGTCCTCTTCCTCTTAACTTTGTCTTTCCATTATAAAAAAGAGGAAGTGTTCATCTGAATGCTGCAATTACTAGCTAGCACTTAAAAAAGAAATTAATACCTCAACATTTGCATTGGATTCTCATCTTTTGTTGGAGATGACTTTACAGAAGTGAAGTGCATTCTTTTTCAATATCTCTAAGGAACTAAGACAAACCAGCAATAAAAAAGCCCTTATTTACAAGAGTCATCTCCCATGCCATGTAAATAAGAGCAGCTACATTAAATCTATTTCACTTAAATAATACAAAGGGTTGATACTGATCTGTTTTGTGCACAGACTCCCTAGTGCTTTCTATCGACAGATAGGGAGCATCTCTCCATGTTTAAAAATGGGAAAGCAAAATTGCAGAGAGGCTCCTCCAGGGCAGTGATGTAAAACATGAACACAGTAGGAACAAAATCCACCACTGCTGGCTCCAGGTACATCAAACAAGGAGAATACTTTCACGCAAGCAGTAACATTCATCTTAGTACATCGGCAACAATCTGTTTCAAATCATTTCTTTCATAAAACCCATTTGTCAGCATGCTTTCTAGGCTGATTCATCTGCAGCAGTTTGGATTTGCTTTATCCGAGAGAAGTCTGAGGGAAGTGAGCATATAATACTGTAGCATAATGTGGGCTTTTTTCTTTGTTGGTAGTTTTCCTAAAGACAAAAATAATACTGCAATATTCTCTGGACCAGTTTCTCCCTCTTTTTCAGCTAAGGACAGAATGTTATCACCAGCCAGGATGATATAAGTAATACTATTTAGTATATCTAAAATAGACTGTTTCCCACCCAGCACAAGAAAGTGAGAAATTGTTTTAAACTTTCGTAGTCCTTCAGCTTTAGCATAAGATTGTTACACATGACTACTCTTGCTTTAAAAAAAAAAAAATTGTAGTGTTTTAAATTGCAAGACATATTTGTGGAAGGCTTGACAGACAATTCCAGAATTATCTTTTTTCTTTGGAGGTACTGAACAAAGTCATTGAACAGATTCTCTCAAACATCACTGCCAAATGCATCTCTTTGGAGCCTGAGACAGAATTGGGACCAACTTCAGGCAGGAGAGCCTTTAAGTCTCTGGATCCCACTTCATTCACTGCCAGATTTCTCTACAGCAGTGACAGACAAGGAGTCCAAGTGGTGTTTATGTGAGGTTGGCACCCGTTACCCACGTATTATAAATTTTACTCTGAACTTGTAGAGTTTCTGTAGGCCACTTTGTGCTTCTTGCTATGCATGTGAAAGAAGATGGTCTGCATCTGAAGAACAGAGCAACCTGGCTATGTTCTATCAAGCAAAGTCCAATCTATTCGAAGACTGCATGGGAAATGCTTAGAAATGTTTTAACAAATTATTTCATTTACAATCTAACAAATTGTAAATCTGAACAACAAAAAAAAAATCACAGCTATGGAGAAGCAACCTGTTCCATATATATCCATGAGAAGACGTGCTGTAAGGATGTACATAAGGGTGTGCATTTATTGCTTTTCCAGAAAAGTCTACTTAGGAAACTCCTGGCTGAGGCTCAGCCATGTGCGAATGCAGAGCTATGTGATGGCTGTTGCCACAGGCTGAATGTGTACCTCCTTTTCTGTTCAAACTGTTGTGTCAGCCCTCCTCCTAGAGCTGACACTGACTGTAAGCCATGGGCTCAACCCCATCTTTAATATGAGTTTGTGTATGCTATTCCAAGGTTATCGAAAAAAACTATAAATAACATTTGATAACAAGGAAGAACGTGCTGTGATGTGTGATAGTAACTGCCATTTGACACATGCCAAAGATACACACATAAAGGTGGTTTTCACCCTGTACTCCAGAGCTCACACCCTTTCTGTCTTCCTTGTTCTTTTCATGGTTTTATTAATATTAAAGATGCTTTTCTTGTCAGCTGAAGCTGAATCTCTGCTGAGAAGTTGGATTTAAATTCTTAGGCTTTGACAGAGGAAGCAAAAAGTTAAAGTTAGAACTTGAGTTCTACTTGAACAAAGTTAAGAATGAGTGCCTGAGAATCAGACACTTCACTGTGTCAGCAAAGAATGATCTGCAACTGCCGATGGCACTCTTTGCCATAGTTGCTGGTGGAAGGGATGACTGCAAAACAAGATGGGATCAAATTGTTCTTATGGATACCTGGCATTGTCCCTGAACTGCCAGTTAGCAGGCATCTCTAATCACTGCAGTATTGAGCTCTGCCTTTCAGTAACATTCAGTTTGATCTGCAGTAACTGGTACAATTATCTTCGCACCTTTACCAGCTTCACAAGCAGGTTCTTGTTCAGCAATCTAAGTCATATCCATTTTTGCAAAAATCTTTTTTTAGATAATCCAGATCAAGAGTGTACATATAAGGGTTTATTATTATTTAGAATTATAGAATTACCAAGGTTGGAAAAGACCTTCAAGATACCTACTCCAACCATCCTCCTACCACCATTATTCCTCCACTACACCACACTCCTTCGTACCACGTCTACATCTTTCTTGAAAACCTCCAGGGACAGTGACTCAGCCACCTCCCTGGGCAGTCTGTTCCAGTGCCTGACCACTCTTTTGGAGAAGAAATTGTTCCCAATATCCAACCTGACCCTCTCCTGGCACATCTTGAGGCCATTCCCTCTAGTCCTATTGCTAAATTTGTATTTGTTACTTTACCTTCATTACTTCTTTGTTTAAAAAAGCTTTCATACAACAAGAGAATGGAAAAATTCTAGAAGACTTAATTCTTCTACAGAGACACTATACACAATGAATGTTCATCTGTATCAAAAAGTGTGCAAACTGGTAACTGTTCATTAAATTACTTAGTAAAGATTTAAAGATAAAGAAGATGCTTGTACAATTCAGGGTTAGATGCAAAAGATTTCTGATTCTTAAAATGAGCTTCGTTTGCTCATCTGTCTACTTAAATCAAGCAGCTAGACCCGAACTTCTGCATTTTTTGAAAGAATCTATACTGTAACTGAAAAGAAGACAGAGAATTAATAGATTTGGAAAGCTATTAAATAACCACTACTTCCTGCTCCTTTGCTATGTGCAAACCCACATCAGAAACTATTCACTTTGAATCAAAATACTAGAAATCCCCCTACAAATGCTCTCCAAGATTGTAAAATGAAATTATAACTCTGTTATTTGAGATCTGCTGAACATCTGTGGCTCCCAGTGTTTTTGAATTTGGCTCAGAGGCAAATGACAAATGTCTCTGGAAGCAAAGCAGGGCTTCAGCCCTGAATTGTGTGTCCTCATGGTCACTCTATAGGAGTGAGAGGACTGTATTGTGCGTCTGAGGAGTTGAACAATTACTTCAAAAATAATAATAGAAATCAGCAATGAAAAGACAATCCTGCAGGCTCTGTTGACGTAGGCAAACCCTGACCAGAAGATTCGTAGGACTGCTCATTACCACTAATGATAATGTAATGATGTAAAGATTAAATCTTTCAGGGATACTGAGTGACTTCTGCTGATTAAGCATCGTAATACTGTTCAAAGTTTGTCACAAAAGATAGCAACAGGGATGCAGCATGAAATCTCCCTCGGCTGCTCTTGTTCTCTGTCTCTCCTCTTACCCTCTCACTGCTTCCAAAGGGCTGGGATCCAAAGGGACTTAGTCCCTGGCTTGACTCTTCAGGTGTGCATAAGCGTCCTTGTCCCACATGATCCTGAAGGTTCAGGATACCAATCTAGCATAATAAATTCCAAGTATCAGCTGAATGCAGCTGTTGTCATCTGAGGACTTTGCATTGTTCTTGTCTTTACTGTTGAGTCCCAAATGCTGAGTAAGGAACAGGCCCAGCTGAAAGGAGAGCAGGGAAGGCACATCTGTTGTCATTCCCCGTTGTCATATAAAGAAGTCATCCACCACTAGTTAAGGCTGATAGCATCTAAGAGCTATAACACCATCTACATCTATTTTCAATTTGCTCACCAGCTTTCACTAAAGGTTTTATTATTATCGGGATTGTATTTCCCAAATGGATGATGGTAAAAAAAACAGAAAATTCAGTCTTCATGTGTCACATTGATCACACATAGGAAATGAAGCTTTCAAGACATCTGCAGTCTTATCAAATTTATGTTATGAAATATTAAGGGGCCAAGACTTCCCTCAGCTGTCATTTTTTCTTCCCCATCGTGGGATAGGTAGATATTATCTGCCATATTTTTCTGATGAAAGAATGTGCTTGTCTGTTGCTGTGAAGTGAGATGATGGTAATGGAGAGAAGAACTTAGGCTTTCACTCTAGTTCCCCATCCAGCAACCCTTTCCTAGCATCAGTGCAGAGGATGAAGCCAGCTGAGGGTGCACAAACTTACAGTATGCAATGCTACTAGAAAGTGATGTCTGAGAATGATAAAAATAGATTTGAGCTGCAAAACCCTTAAATCTGTCTAAGATGAAAGATATGCATCTTGTTTCAGGTTCATATGTATCCATGGTCTGGTTATGATATATTCCTCTACTTCTCATCTACATATCTTCAAATCAGGTGAAATTCCACGTGTATTGAAGAAAGTCTGCGAAAATCTCTTGGAGCAAGTGTATTTTCATGCCAAGGTGATTTAATCTTGCAGACTTAGGTGGCTCTACATCAGGCTGTGAGAATGGAATTGGAGGTAATAGTCTACCCTGTGCA
The DNA here is from genome assembly GCF_019232065.1 of Centrocercus urophasianus. NCBI lineage: Eukaryota > Metazoa > Chordata > Aves > Galliformes > Phasianidae > Centrocercus > Centrocercus urophasianus. Next base: position 5,182,028 of record NW_024884722.1, read on the forward strand.
CAGCTGCTTTCATTTCTACAGTATTAATTCCTCTCCTGTTGAGAAGCTGAAACCATTATATTTTTAGTTTATAGCTGATTAGAAAGTTACTCAAAATTCTCTTTGTTACTGTTTCTCTACAACCTTGTATCTACTGTATAAGATCTTCAGTGCCATCATCTGACATGGGAGAGTAGCTGAAGCTCTCCCTGAGCACCATCTATATGGGAAAAGGAATTTCCCTGCCAAATTGACCTGAAGAAAAAACAGGAACATATTCTTGGTGATCTTCTCACATACTTTCTGCATATCTACTAGTGACCAGGAAAACTGGAGGATTTTGTAATGGTATGGACTTGCATCTTAATGTATTTTACTTCAGAGAAAGGCACCAAAGCCCCATCTTCCTTCCTTAACTTTTTCCTCTGTAGGCTGCTTTATGCAAATCCTGACCCTGATCTAACTCTCTCCCTCGTGTCTTCAAGTTGTTTTAACATCTGATTCCTGTGACTATCACTCATAGCTTTGTCACTGCTAACCTGCATTTTTTTTTAACCCTTCTGCGCTGGCCAGAGTTATAGAACATAACATATAAAATGAATAATCTAATGAACCTTGGCCATTTACTGGAACAGTGCTTCCTGGGGTAACTGTGCTGCTAGCTAACGTGGCTTTAGACATGTCAAGACGAGCATCAGATGTTCCTCACTGACCCAAGGGTGAACTTATCAGTCTCCTCTGGTGAATACTGTGAGGTGAAGAACCCTCTTTTGCAGAACATGCTGGGCTACAGAGACCTCACTGGGTGCACAAAGGTTTTCCAGTTCCTATGAAAGAGAAGGAACCGTATTTTTGATGCTTGAGCATGATTCAGGTGCCTCAGGTACCACTACTCATCCTGACTGATCCTGTTTGTAAGTGGGAATAACATCTTCAAAAGTGGTTAAAGGATCCTGGGTAAAGAAAGAGGGAAGAAAAAGTGGGAAGTCTTGTTTCATAACTTACATTTAATTCAATTAAGTTGAGGACTTATTTGATGGGAACAAGTCATGTATGTTTGATATGACAAAACAAAGTGCAGACACAGGTTCTGCTACTGCCCTAAAGCAGCTCAGACCCCACTCTCAGTCTCCACAGGTCAGCCCTAGGGAGCTGACATGAATCTCATGGTGCAAAAAGTAGACTATTGCATTTCTCTCTTGCTACCTGTTTGATATGAGCAGTGATGAAAAGGCCTTGGACTTTTGTCCGCAGCACAGAGAACGCTTTGCTCTCATCATAGTGGGTGTAGGATTCAAGCCCCTGAAAAACAAATGGTCATTTGCTTTCCCAGTCAACTCTCACTCAGTTTTGTACTTCAACAACAAGAACAACAACAACAAAAGTGAAGAAGGGTTTAAAATAGAGTACACTTTCTAAAAAAAAAAATATTATGATGATCTAACAATGTTAAATACAGATCTCAGCTGTGCTGGTCTGTTGAGATCACAAACCTTAGGCATAGCAAGGAGTATTCTTGAATACATCAAAGCCTTGTCAGCATCTTTTCGCATTTAATGCAAGACATTACAAGTTAATGAAGAGGAGAAACGTATGCAGTGTTGCTGTAAACCAAATATACAGATGTAAAATAATTAAGAATAACCTGTTCTGTAAAAATGCATGTCAATAAAACCCAGTCTGATAAAGTGATTTATGAACAGTTTTCTAGAATCACTAAAAAGAATGATTTCTCATTTGAGGCTCTGGAAGTCTTGAGTCACATTTTTTTTCTTTTAAAAAATGTCTTAAAACACATGGCTTTACAGCTGCTGCTTGGAAAATATACACCTCCAAAGTCTGACTTTCATTTAAATACAAATGTACAAAATGTAAACTGAGACAATAGAGAAATTTACAAAACTTTTCTTTAAAAATAATAAAGACAAAATTCAGTTCTAGTATGATGCTATTTAAATACGTGCAAGTAGTCATGTTCATTGAATTTCTATTGCAATGTTCTAAATAGACAAATTTGATTCACACAGTCTTGAGTGCCACCTCCAGAAACAGACCTGAGTGGAAATTTCTTCTTAAAATGCGAGGCTCCACTGGAAGGAATGGGTAGAAAATCTCCATTTTGGGGAGATTCTTTTTTTTTTCACTCAGTGGTGGATGCTCTCTCATCCATAGAAGCTTCATAGATTATAGTGGAAGGACGCAATGTTTGATAAAACTGAGTCAGAACTAGCTGCTTCCAGTGGAGTTTGAACTCACGTGATTTGAATTTATGTGGTGATTTAAACTGGCCTTCGAATTTGAAGAACTCTTTGAATTGTTCTGATGCTACAGAAAGATGAAAAAAATGACAATTAGCTTCTGTAAATGTGCCAAGCTTTTCATTTGATGGTGATAATGCACTGAATGCCCTGTAAGATCTTTGCATGAAGAACTCAGGGTGTAAAATATTCTTTACTTTCTTACATGTATTCTAAGTCAGGAGGACCATGGGAGTTCTTGAGACACATGAATTCCAGGAGTAAAGTCAATTCATTGCAAAATATCAGTATCTGCTAAATCTGATTTAGAGAGGCTACCCGCCAATGATGAGGTACAGCTTTTACGCTACAGAAATACAGGAATCAGGCTAGGAATGTTATTTGGATTTGCCACAGTGCCACGTCAAAGGTGTATGTCACAAATTCTCTGACTTCACAGAATCATTGAATCATTAAGGTCAAAAGAGACATCTAAGATCTTTTAATGCAACTGTCTTGGTTGGACTTTGCTCTCCTTTTTAGAGTCCTGGATTAGAGCCTTGACTACGTCATTCAGCTTTTGAATTTTTTAACACATAAATCAAGAGTTTTTAAGGAACTTATAAAAAAACATTTCAAAAAGCATTTCAGTAGACCACTGAAAAATAGTTCGAGTATGAAGTTTTCAGCCACTGGAAACAAAGCTGATGAAAAAAAACAAAGGTTCTGGTCATTAAAGAAAATATCACAAGAAATAGGCAGGAAATTTGTGACTATGCAGTATTAGTCAGGAAGCTGCCAGGTAACCATAACAGCCAGCCCTCTCTAAGGTGTACTTACTGTCTTTGTCACAGCAAAAATACCAGTAGAACATGGACGTGACACTGGCCATCTAAACCAGTGTTCCTGATTCTAGTAAAAGAATATCTCACCTGTCGTTTAAATATTCTCTGTAGCAGTCCTTTCTTGGGTGGCTCCGGGGGGTAGCTTTTATTTAGGTCTGGTGAAATAGTACCATTTGGTCCAAACACATTTAGTTCTTTAAAACACTCCGTTTCTATCATCTAGTGTAATACAATAAGAAACAAGTCTGCATTAAATATATTCCAGAAGTACCAGTTTGTCCAAAGTCAGGATTGGGATCACTATCTGCCATCAAATATATTAGGAAATTTAACAGTTGAGCTCCTGTTGGTGGCTATGGAAGGTAAGTATGTGGTATGAAAAAGAGGCTGAATCTGCTCTGTATGTTTGCACATCAGTCTTACTAGTGCTGCCCCACATAACTTTCCATTATATTCTTTACTACTGTGGAGAATATTAGGTAAATTCAGGCATACCCACAAAATGCCTGTGGGCACCCCTCTCCCCAAGAGGATCTGCTGTTTGATGCAGAGTTGGATTTACGAAACCAACTGTTCATTCTGCTTTCATATCAAATAGAAATAAAGATTCAGATCTGGAAACCCTGGAACAATTCAAGATTCAGCCTGCAGATACTGTTGCAGCTGTGGACCTACTGCAGGTTCAGAACAATAGGTGAGATGAGGATCACAAATGGAGGAGCTTCCATTAGGACCTCCATCCATCCTGTGGAAGTTCCTCTGAGCTGCTGTCAAAATACCTCAGTAGAAATACAGGAGAAGGAAGTACAGTAGGTTCCTTGCCAATTTACACAAATATGCACAGCCAACAGATACAGCCACCTGAACTTGACATCTGTGGTACATTATAGATCTTGAAAGAGGCCATTTGTAACTCATGAAATCATTAGAGTCTGGCAAGTTATCCAGTAGTTATATATTAGTAGAAATATATAGCTTCTCTTAAAACATCTGTTAGGGGTTTTATTGGAGTCATCTTACTATGACACATCCTTACCTCATTTTGCCATGGAATAGACACAGATCCTGTGGAAAACTTGGAATAGAAATCATCATCTGTCTGGTCCAGGTTTACTCCTTTCACTGTGGAGAATTGCTCGATGTCTAACACATCCTTGCAGTATACTGCTCTGGGCTATCTCAGCAGAAGAATTAGAAAACAGCAAGAGAAAGAATAATTCCCAGTCTGACCATGTCAGTAATTCCCAGTCATGACCAATCTTTCCAGTTTCAGACAAGTGAGAACGACTCACAACAAGTGACTATTTGCATTCTGCTTCTCTAGACTTGCTCTGCCTGCATGTTTATCATCAAAGGCTGATTTTGCTTTAAGCACGTTAAGAGTCCCACTTTGAAGTCTTTAAAGCATCAGTGCAGCCAAAGTGGGTTTTAGTCATCCATATAGCATATGGCAAAGAGGTGAGAGAAAAAGGACAGAAAGTGCAAGAAAATAAAAATCAAATCCTTCAGTACATTTTTTAGAGATGGAATAACAGAATATTGAGTGACATACTGGAGACAGCTCTGAAAAGGGACCTCAAATAGAAGTGTTCTGCTCAGATAGCTGCAGGTTTTGCAGTTTAAAAATTTAAAGGAATGTATTCCAACTGCTAAAGAAAACAGACGAGGTTTGGCATTTTTCCATTGTTTTTATTAATAGCTCAGCTGCTGGAAGCTGTCCAGAATCACCTCTATTAACTCTTTTAGCTTGGCTGCATTTCTTCAAATAAATAGTCAAATGGCTTCACCTTTTAAAACTACTTAATTTTCTGGGATTACAGGCAGGAAACTTTGCAGTGATGCTCTTTTAGCTTATATTCCATCAGTCAGCCATAGAAAACAGAAAAAGTCATCACTAGCTACCTGATATAGCGTGGTCATTTGTGTGCTTAGAGAGCTTCCATTAGCAACACAGAGCTACATTTTGGTGCACAGGAATCACTGAGGGCTGGTTTGAGGAACTAGCCCAACCACCAAAATCAAGAACAGGTTGAATTGTACTGTCAACACAGGGTACAGTGACTGCAAGACCAGTGGGCTGAATGCAGTATTTTATCTGGAGCTGAGCACTGTGACCAACAAATCAAACTAACTCCTGATGAAAGTCCTATCTGCTGGAGGCTGCATCCCTCTGCCTTTCTGATGACTGCAATCCACAGCATTTTTGTGGAGACATGGAAGACTGGAAGAGGATGGAGAAATATGGGTTAGATTACAACTTCTGCCATTGGCTATGTAGCTTTGGGCAATTCATCTGACTTCAGTAAATACTTGGAAATCTATGGATGAAGTGCCAGATAATTTAAATTAGGGCCAGCTCCTGAGTTCCCAATAAATAGCCATAAAAATTTATGCGCCCCGGCTTCAGCAAATATGTCTCTAAGAGGTGCCTTCTGGGCCTTACATGCCACAGTTAAGCTTTTAATACACTCTGGCAAATCCCAAATTGCAGCCCAGAATTTTCTAATTTTCTACATCAGAAAGAAATAGTAGCTTGTCTCCTATTTCTTCCCACTAAAGCAGGTCATAACACCATGGGCTAATTGGCAGGAATAACTAGGCCACATAGTAAAACGTAAAGCAAAACCAGAGCAGCTAAAGTAAACTTTTGTAGCTTTTAAACCACTTTGGTTTGGTTGAGTTTGCAGCAATGTGAATGAGAGCTGCCAAGATGTTACTTTTCTTAATATGTTAAAATGGCAGTGTTTCCTTAGAACCGTATGGGAACTTTTAAGACAGGAGGCCTAGCCAGAAAGAAAGCCCTGCAGGAGGAAAATACTCAGATAACTCTGTGCACTGGGGTAGAGAGCTGTACCACAGAAGGGTGGAAAAAGTTTTCTTACTACCAATGCAACAAAGACTTTCAGTATGTGCAAGATTGGAATATAGGTAAGGACTCAGTGTTGGGTTATATTCCCCATGAGCACTAGCAAGTTCAGAACGCTGTCTCAGGTCCAAGCGTTCTGCCTGAGGAGACACTTGATATCTGAACCTGCTTCTGATTTTTTGTAACAAATGTCTTTTTTTAATAAGAATCCCATGCATTCCTCAGCTCTTTAGAGCTTTGGACTTTATAATTCTGATCTTACCTTTGTATACGTATCTATATACCTATATGTATTCTCATGGCTTACACCAGTGATTTTTCCTTGCACAGTCTGGTCCTAAACATATTCATTCTCTCACTAATACTGCAGACAAGGGAGCAGAAAGGTTCCAAGTTTAAAGTTCGGGAACTGAGGCACGAGTGCTACAAGTGGTGCCTCCAGTATCATACAGGAAGACTGTAAAGTTAGCGGGAATGAAGCAAGACCCAGGATAACACCCTTCATAGGGACCCAACCACCATGCATGCACCCATGTCTATGGAGCAGCTCTCCACTCCAGCCTCCCATCTCCAGCCCTATTGCTTATCACATCTTCCTAGGTCTGGTACCCATAGATATAGTGATGACATTTCTAAAAAAGATAAGTTTTGGAAACAACTCTCTTGAAATAGGCCAGTGCGTGTCCCGCCTATCGTACTTACATCAGGGACAAAGGGAGGATCCAGCATTCCTGCTTCTAACCGCTTGAAATTCATGCTTTTAAAAAAAGGGTGCCTCTTCACTTCTGTTGCACCTTCACCTTGACAGCCCAGCCGCTGCTTCACATCTTTGGTGAGGAGCTGAAATATGCCAAGAAGATGGGCAAAAATGTTAGAATAGGAAGAGATTTTCAATAATATTTATATCTGCAGTCATTTTTGAATATGCCCAGAGGGATGTGCAGAGGAGAATTGTAATTGCTGCTATTTAATGGCCAAACTAAAATGGATTAGGATACCACTGTTCCAAGTGCTGGTTCAAACCTTTGGAAATTACCTGCGCTGAAGTGTTTGAAGTCAAAATAGTGATTGCTTCTTCTGCTTCCTTTCAGCAAATACTTTATAGACAAGGTCTGACATACTCATAATACATATATATTCATAAGTCCCATTTGCTTTATCTCTGTTCTTTCTTCTTCTTGTTTTCATTGCACTCTTGTAAGAATAGTTTTCCTGTGCTGCTCAGGGTGAGTTACTTCACTACCAAATTATATTCTCCTCCATTCAGTGCAGAATACTATGTTCTCATGGGCCCATCTCTGCTGAAGCCAAGGGGTATTTTGTCCACGGCACTACAAGGTTGCATCCAGAAGATAGCTCAGAGCACCAGTACTAGTAACCACCCTCAGTTCAGCTTTGTTTGTTTTCAGAGCAGGGCAGTGCACCGCCAATTCCTGCTACAGCAAGTCCTGCCTACTTCCTGGGTACTCATAATGGAGCAAAGAAGATTGACCAAACTCAGCTGCCTCAGTGTGTAAGATAAGCAGGTCCATATACACAAACACAGGGATGGCAGATCCTGGAGGACCTTGTATGGATGAAGCAATTTAACTGCAAGAAAACAGTTAAGTGGAAGAACACTTCTGGCACGTGCTGGTCGGTGGATAAGAAAAGAGATTATGCAGCCAATTCTTCAGCAGAATGCCTCTTCTTTTATATCATGCGTATAGAATCAAGCAGGCTAAATCAGTGTCTTACAAGAGCATATCTAACAGCTGAAGAGGGGGCAGAGCTCAGCACACAGATGACTGCTGCAAAACGATGATCGTTTGTGACAAGGACCTTTCTCAGTGCACCGCTGACTTCAGGCAATGCAATGAAAAGGGAATGTTAACAAAATCGTTTCCATTTATTCCTTCCATTCAATTTCAAGGAAGTCTGCATGTATTCCCCTTGGTACAGCAGAGAAGTGTAACTCAGAGCTCATTGTAATCTGCCTGGACATTTCAGCTGCCTGTTAAAAGAGATGCATTATGTGTGTCTTAGCACAACAGAAAACGAGGTGTATATTGAAGACAGTTGTGTTTACAAAAGCGTTTAGATTAGTTCTGCTGGAGTCTCCGCTGTGAGGGAAAGACTAAATCCGTGCACGAGGAAATAAAAACTCCAGTCCATTTCCGTGAGAAGGGTGTCTCCTGGAGTCAGGCATGCAGCCAGGGTGACAGGTATGCACACACTGCTCAGCTCTTTTGATACTCTGATTTTTAAATGACTGCTAGAGCTGGGGGCCGAGGCATTAACCCAAGCCGGTAGGGCGGCCTCCGAGCCCACCGCTACCCCACAACCGGCTGGGAAGGGAGGAGCAAGGGCCAGGAGCGACGGGGCTGAAGCGGCTCCGGCGGAGTGGGGCGCGACTGCCGGGAGGGCCGGCGACCGCCGGGGGGCAGTAGAGGAAAAAGCAGCGCTGCGGAGTGCGGCAGCGGGCGGCGAGGCCTTCCGGTGCCCCGCAGATGGGACTCGATGGGTGTAGGGGCTCGGAGTTGTGCCGGGGACTCTTCTGCGGGGCAGGGTTGTGGTGCCTGGGGGAAGAAAGGCTCACGTCTTGCTTCCTCTCCCGTATCCTGCTTTTCTGCTCCAACGCTAGAGCTGCGGTGTAGTAATCTTCTCTCGTGCTTTCCCCACATGGTGTGTGCAGACAGAGCTCATTGAAACGATTAGCAAAACTCCCCCGTTTTGCCCAAGGGAGACTCTTCTGCCTTGCATGTCAGAGGAGTGGTTTGGGTTTCCCGAGCATCTGTGACTGCCATGGTATCAAGCCCTTGGGAGTCCTACAGGTGCTCTTAATACTTGTTGCATGTGAAAGCCAGGGCAGTCCTGGCAGGGGCTTACTTAGAGAGCAAGAAGCAAATGGCTCTGGGAGGGCTGAAGAGAAGAAGCAGTGTTTTAGGAGATCAGGTAAAAAATCAGCCTTGCTTTGCTCCTGGTTGGGAACCAGGAGCCATGCAGCTTCCCTGCTTAGGACAAGGTTGTCCAGAGATGCTGACATCTCTCTTCAGGAGAGTTCCTGGAGAGGCACAACAGAAAGAAAATAAGAAACTAGGAAATTTTGGTAAGCTCTAGATGAAGCCAGCTCTAGAAATGACAACAGATGAAACTAGATGCATCTTGTGGATGCTAAGAGATAGGAGGGAGAATAATGAGTCTTGTAACATTTCCTGCAGCTCCAGAAGAATTCTGTAATTGTAAACATGCGTGTGAGCCTGAAATGTGCATTCCATTTGGGAATCTCTCCAGGAAAAGAAAATGGAGATGACACACATTTTGAGTCATCTCTACAGGTTTTTGTGCTTTTTATTTTTTTAATTCCTTTTCAAAGTATGTATTTAAAATGAAGAGAGCAGAATAAAAGCAACTACATCAGTCTGATGATAAGCCCTCCTAGGATGGTAATGCAGTGATCCAATCATACACAGTTTCCATCTAATTTTACAGCCAGAGCCTATGGAGAATTCAACTGTGCTGCAGATTTGAAGATGGCTTAGGTCATCCAATCATGCATGAAGTTGATACCAAGCGGCAGAGCTTTATATCCTGGTAATAAAGGCTCCAGATGGTACTGGATATATATAAGTAAGGATTTAGTCTAGCCTTCAGACAAAGCTTGACTAGAATAGGTCTTTCAAAGAAAAGTCCTGAGTAGCTTTGGTGAAATTACGTTAAAGTTCTTTTTCATGATGTAAAGATTTCTGATACGAGTGATGTAAAAGTATCAAAATTTGATCCCATCTGGGGATTCAAGCTATGCAATGTCTGGGACTTTTTCCAGGACTTTATTTTGTTCATAGGACACTCCCTTTTAGAGGGGAACAGAAGGCCCAATTTGCAGACCTGATCCTTCCCATAGGGAAGTCTGCTGCCTCCATGGGGCCTGGGGAGGAAACAGTCTAGGAGGTTTCTGGAGCACGTGGAAGATAATTTCCTGACACAGCTAATAAGAGAGCCTAGCAGGGGAGGCTCTCTAGACCTGCTGTTTGCAGAGAAGGACTGGTGGGAGACAGTGGTCAGAAGCGCTCTTGGGCATAGCACCCACAAAATGATAGAGCTGTCTATTCTTGGTGAGGTCAGGAGGGGGGTCAGCAAAACTGTTACTTTGACCTTCCAGAAGGCAGACTTTGGGCTGTTAGGGAAATTGGTTTGGAGGGTCCCACAGGAGATGGTCCTGAAGGGCAAAAGTGTCCAGGAAGATTCCTGAAGAAGGGACTCTAAAGGGTGCAGGAGCAGGCCGTCCCCATGTGTGCTAAAATGAACCAGTGTGGAAGAAGACCAGCCTGACTGAACAGGGAGCTTTCACAGAAACTGGGGGAAAAAGAATTTACCACCTTTGGAAGAAGGAGCAGGGAACTTGAGAGGAGTACAGGGATGTTGCTAGGATGTGCAGTGAGAAAATCAGAACTTAATCTGGCCATCATTGCAAAAGATAACAAAAGGTGTTTTTACAAATGCATTAACAACAAAAGGAGGCCAAGGAGAATCATAGCCCAGTGTAGCCCAAAGCAGAAGAAACAAATCTCCCTTATGCATGAGTGATAGTAAAGCTTATTGCAAAGGCTTACAATAGAAGATTTATTAATCATTGCTATCATCTTTTGCAACAGCAATAATAATCATTTGAAGAGTGAGTTATTCTGCCAAGAATTATTCTCAGGCAATACTAATAAGCTTTAAAGTGTAAAAATGTGTGGATAAGTTGGCTTCCAGGGACAAAAACAGAGAGGAGGGATGAAAGCAGCCTGTAGTAGTTGTAGAAAGATAATAGTGTTTCTGGTGGTGTGTGAAGGATAGAAGAGATTGCTTTTATGAAGAAAAGAAACCATCGTCTTTCATTTATCTGGGGAGGCACTTCAGGAAGGAAACAATTACAAAACTGCTGAGGTTTGGAAGGGACCTCTGGCTGGTGTCTAGTCCAACTCTGGTTCTTCTCAGAGTTGCTATGATCAGGTGCAAGGCCCCGCTCAGTGTTGGTTGTCCTCAAGTTTGAAAACTCCACAGCCCATTTTGGCAACCTGTCCCAGAGTCTGACTACCTTCACAGGGATAAAGCATTTCTTGATGTTCAGAGGAAGCCTCCTGTGTTTCAGTTTGTGCCCACCATCTCTCCTCCTGTCACTGGGCACCACTGAGAACAGTCTGGCTCTGTTCTCTTTGCACCTTCCAGTCAGGATCCCTTTTGTGGACTAAAATGGGAGCTATAGGAATAAGAAATAAGAGAAAAGCTAGTCTGCAGGAAATGCAGACAAACAGGACACTGTCAGAGTGAGAAAGGCAGACCAGTAAGGACCATCCAATACTGTTGACTTGTATGCGCTTCAAGTCACATCCTTGGATACAAGACTGCACTTGTCAGGGGAAACATGCATGTACATCAGTGAAGTACAAGTCACAACAATGAAAACCAGGGAGCATTTCCTAGAAAGACTGGATTTTTTCAGAGGAAAAAAACCAACAAAACAAAACATGAAGCTGTTATGTTATATGGGAACTATGGGTTGGGGAGCTTCCCAGAAAGACAGCTGCCCCTGTTCCTAATTATTTATTATTCATCTCTGTTTCAGTCCAAAATGAGGGCTGATTTATGGGAAATGACTTAGAAAATGTAATATGGAAATATTGGATGGATAATGATTAATGGAAGCTATGATATATGCCTGCAAAAATGTAAAGGGCATAAGCATCCAGGAGGGGAAGGTTGACATGAGGTGACACCAGAGGGTTTTCATGAGTGAATGAATAAAGACAATATATTTCCTGATGGTAATGCTATCAGACCGTAGAGTAAGGTCTGAAGAGAAGGTCTGGAGACATGGTGGACATGGTGGAGACATGTTCCTCACTCTTGGCCTGAAAAAGAAGAAGGCCTTCCACTTTGGATCTGTGTGACATCCTAAGTTGGATTTTTGTACTACAACTTTACACTTCGCTTTGCTGGTATAATGGAAGCTTAATTATGGCTTTTTTGTTTCTTTGATAAGTTGCAGATACAAAGCAACGAAGTTCTGGTTTTCAATACAAAGAGCAAAAACAATTTGAGAAAATATATTTGAATCATGCATTGTTTAAGAATCACTTGAACAAAATGACTTTTGGGTGGAAAACCTCAAGTTCCATCATGCTTAGTATCAGAAGTAAGACTCCCACTCTTAAGGCACAGCAATTGTAATCCATTAATATTCACAAAGAACAGCATTGTCTTTCGTCCAGTTAAGAGTTTGCACAAACTACCTAAAGAAACACAACGGGATTGGACAGCGGAAGCAGTAATGACCAAGATGTCAGGAGTGATTTACATACAGTTCATGCCTGCCTGAGGCAAGGGAATGAAATAGAAGATTTTTTGAGGTTCCCTGAAGCCATGGGTTTGTTCTACGGCCTGAAGATGAAAATGACCACCACAACATATTGACTCTCATCGTCTGTTCCCCTGGGAGCAGTAAGTAATTTTCAGCACCTTCCTGTCAATGCTACATTGAATTCTCACCATAGAAGTTCTTACCAACTTCATCATTTCTCTGCAAAATATTTTTTTATTCTGTTATGCTTCATACCTGAAATTACCTACAAAACAAGAAATGAGAGTATCATTTTTTTTCTTCATGGCATTTTCATTTCATGCTAATTACATGGAAATGCACAAACTCTGCCACTCCAGCAGACTGTTCTTCACCTAGTATGAGCTGAGATGCTTCTAAGGAAAAGATGGCAGACTTTTCGAGCGCATGAAATGGTCTGTATGATCCTGTGCTGTCCTAAATCCTTTCACTCTAACTTCACTGGAGGCTCTGAATTGTGGTTTAAGGGCAGCGTAAGGCCTGAAGTATCTATCAAGAGTGATGTCAGTTAATTGCTATCCTGGGGATTCAGCAATGTGTTGGTGCACTGTGAGTTAATGACTTCCAGGCACATAATACTTGGCAGTGCTACCATTATTACTTTGCAGGGAGAATTCAGTGTCTTTTCATGAAGCCAGACAACCAGAATGTTGTTGATATGTTGTTTGCCTGCCTGTTGCACAAGATATTGCTGCAACACTCACTACCTATTTGTTGATCTTTCTTTCCCTTCATTCTTTCTCTACCAGTTTACATAGATATGTCACTGTCTCCAAAGGAGACTTCACTCTTTAACAAACAAATCAAGAAAAAGGCCACATCCCTTTCCAAGTTACAATTCAGCCTTCTAAAGATGGATGTCGACAAGACATTGATAAATTCAGACGCAGCTTTGAGATTTCTCAGAGGGTTTGAGGATTTCCATTGTCAGACATGGCTATTGTGCTATGAAAATGACTCCCAGCTGAAAGGGTGAGAAAACATTTTAAAGGACAGCTCAACAGTATTAAAAAAAGCTGGATGCTTTGGCACCCTGGGGAAAAGCTGCTAACAAAGTGAGTGAGATGGGGTGGGACATATGAGTGTCACAATAATTTCATTGCATAATCTTTGTCCTGCTTACCCCCAGCTCCCACCAAACACAATGGAAGCATGGGGTTTTCAGTTCCTTGCAGAAGACACTGAAAGTCTTGCATCATCAAGTCCTTTTTATTTTTTTCTGCGATATTATAAAACACAGAAAAGCATTCTTGACTACAAACTAACGTTCAAAGTCTCATGGGAATAAATACCGCTCCCTTGGCCATAAAACTTCGGGGAGGACTCAAAATGACCGTGATGAATCTCATGGAGAAGTCCCAAATAAACGCAATTTGAATGAATAAAGAATGCAGTCATCCCATCAACAGATGAGCTTGATTACTGCTTTCTCTGCAGGCTCTCTATAGTACCACATCACCTCTGAGACTCTGTCAGATACACGAAGCTGCCACGCTGTGCCTTTAAGCCCCTTACCATTTTACAGATGGACTTGGCCTCCTCAGAAAACTTATGGGAGTACACCTCCTCAGCCTCCAGAACTCTTCTGTCCACTTCTTCTCTCTTCACCTTCTCTTTCCTTCCACGAAATGGTGATTGCCCAGCAATCATCTCATAAATGAGACAGCCCAGTCCCCAGTAGTCAGGGCTGAGTGTGTATCTCTGGTTGTTCAACACTTCCGGGGCTGTGGAAGAGAAGGTGTCTCTTATGACAATGTTTGATATTGGCAGGAAGAGAGAACAGTAGGTAGAATATTAAAATACCTCATGATTTCTAGTGACTGAATTACAGAAAATGCAGCATGTTACACACCAGTTTTTTGCTCAACATGTCATACCACTTGCCATGTTCACACTCTCTTCTGAGTTTTCTACCAAGCCAAACCAATTTAAAAAATAAAGGGAGGGTGGGTGAATCTTAAGAGTGCTTCCAGGCTTATCCATTTAAGAAAGAAATGACACACAAGTACACATCCTGTAAATAACACTGACATTTACCCAAAAGCAAATTCTGTCTTTTCACTCAATTTATAACTTATGGTTCCCTCCTTTTAAAAACAAATACATTTCTTTTGTGTTGCAAACATTCAATGTGTCTTGGGCATACAGTCAATTCTTTGCAGACATCCTCACCTTCTGTACATAGTTACAAACAGACAGAGGCAGAGTCTTAGTGTGTGCACAGACTCACACAGAGATAACAAAACTTAGAAATGACAGCTGATATGCTTGCTTTCATTAAAGTACTGATATAACTGTGACTCATATCAGTTAGTTTCTATTTCGTCGAATAAATGTACGCAAATTTTATTCCACAAAGTATGCTCACCCACAGAATGCATGAAAACAATTACATTCATTTCCAAAAACAGATCGAGTTCAATTAGGGAGAGTGTTATTATTATTATTTTTTTAAATCAATGTACAAATCTTTACTCTTCTTTTGTGTGGCTTCCCATGTCCAAACAGCCAAACAGATGCATGAATCATAAACATACACATTTAACTACTATGCAAAGTAGCAATGAGAAAAAAACATTTCTTTCTTTTAAGCACATAACACCACTAAAATAAATCTATGCTAAAAGCATTAGAATCCCTAATTCTGTTGTATGCTCTTTTTATTTTCCTTGCTGGTTTAGGAATACAGACCAGTCTCTTTAAGAGCAGCTGTGCTCCAGCCTTTTCCCGACTCCTGATTTCCTCTGAATACTTTTTGGAGGCTTGCTGCACAGAACTGGACTCAGCGGAGTGCAGTGTTTTAAAATTCTTTTTCTTAAGCCTACAAAGCTCAGGTAATCTTAGTGAAATGTCAAGAAGATGAGCTGCTGAAGACTTACCCATATACCCTACTGTTCCTACCCTTCCACGGATCGATTCACCCTCAGGGATTTTAACAGCTAGACCCAAATCCGATATTCTAATATGGCCTGTAAGGGAAAAACAAAACAACACAAAAGCAGATATAATAATATGACTCCAAATTAGCTCAAAAACACAACTGCTGTCATTACAATACTCTTGCAATTTACTGTTCAGGAAATGAACACACAAGAATTGGAGCAGTTTCACTGATAAATAAAGGAATTACTGAGTGTGATATAATGCAGCGAAAGTTTAACAGTGAGGCTATGGACTAGAGTGGATTGCGTTATATACTTTAAAACAAACCAGAAAAAGACAATGGGTAGCACACTGCAGGGAAGTATCTTGAACTGATCACAGTGGATGGATGGGCTGACATAGTTCTGAAACTCTTTGATGGCTGAAGGGGCTACATCTGGTCTATAATTCAGCATAAGATCTGATTATCACTGCCCTCAGCAACAAATGAGCACCTGGCTTTGTGTAAAATGAGAGTTGACTCAGTAAAGGATGAAAGTACTTTTGAAATGGAGTGGGGAGCACAGATTTAGAAATGACAGTGTTGTTTGTGTTATGTTAGCCTTGTAACAATAAGGATGGAAAAACAATGGAAAAAAGGCAGGCACTACCAGCAAAGTCACATTCCCTAGAACACACCCTGCTGTACAGCATGAGCCCTAGCATTCTGCCCACCCCAATATGCAGTATTAGAATATGCTGAGCCTCTTATTTACTTCAGAGCATTATTTATCTCTGTGCAATACGTATCCTGAAACTAACTTAATCTATTTTACAAAATAATCTTGTGGAAGAATTGTTGTAAACCTCTGATACTTACCATAATCATCTAGCAGGATATTTTCTGGCTTCAAATCTCTGGAAATGAAAGATAGCAGTTATTTGGATGAAGCTGGTTTTGATAACATAAGCATACAACAGCGTGTGAGTGCATTTATGACTAGTAATAAACCAATTGAGTGTCAACTCAAACAGTAAGGAACTCATGAAACCAATACAACTTTCCTCAACTCATTTCACAGAGAGACTGAAACCATATGTCTTTTTCCAAGCTGGAGTTACATTTTTCCACTAAGCCAGGCTTTATTTTGCAATCCAGTATAATGGAGACATCCATCTAGACCAGAAAAGCCTGTAAACCAAGCCTTATAGTCCTGTGTGGTGTTAAATCTCTAACAAATCCTTTTATAAAATCTTTTTGTTAAAAACATTAACAATTCTGAAATACTTTATTTGCTCAAGAAAATGGAAAAAGTGATTTGTTGGGCTAAATTTTCTGTGCCTGGCATCTGACTCAGGCCAACTACGTGAATGTACACACACTTGTGCACAGGTGTGATAGTTTGAGCCACTTTGGAAAATGAGGGGCAGAGGGGAGCACTGTGCCCAGATCAAAATTCTTCTTGCAAACATTTGTGAAACTCTGGTGCCTTTGTGGTTTGGAGCAGCGCCATGAAGACTGGCAAGGTGGTCAGTCTGATGTCAAAGATGTGCCTTTTACTGCTCCTGCTGGAAAAAAAAAATCCCAAATGCAGCCAAGTTAAGAACTTCTGAAAAAAACCCTCTATTTTCATATATGTAGCAGAGCCTTGGCAGTCATTCTTCCAAAGGGTTTGCCTGAATCAAGCCCATTCCACCTGGTGCTACTTCTAGACACTGTCCATGCCAGTAATGCTCTATCTCTGCCACTCCTGGAAGCAAGGGGCCACTTTTGAAGTAGGAATCCAGCAGCTGCTCCCCGATCCAGGCATGGCAGGGCTGAAGCACAGCTGGGAACTGGGGGAGCCTGAAGAAGGCATCGGCACGTCTGGGTAAATCAAGGAGAAACATATTGCTGCAGCTTACAGCTTTATGTCCAGTCTTTTACACGTTTGCCTCCTCTCAGTGTTAGTCTGGTCCAAATCCAAGAAGTGTTTGGTCTCTTTTTTTTTTTTTTTTTTAAGGCCTCCTTGCACTTGTGAAGCAGCTTGATTCTCTTAGCTTCCCAGCAAGACACAGTCCTTTTCAAGGAGCAGAAGAAATCCGCACAACACGAGAGCCTGGGCAGGAGTCCTCCCTGCCTTTTGAACTGTGCTGCTTCAGTGCCTTGAGTTTTCCTCTGATGGAGAGTGGTGTTCAATAGTTTTGACAATGCTGACAGTGGCATCTCAAAACTGATCTTGTTTTTATTTATTTTTTCAAGCAAGAACATAGAATACTGTGAACAGTTTCCTCTTCTTGCTAGCTTCAGACCTTCTTGACCTCTCAAGATGAATTCCACTGGGTGCTCAACGGTACCAAGCTTACTTGCCAAGTAAACTATTCTGAAATATGTGAAGGGCAACTGAATTCAGAGGAGAATCTGTGATTTTCTTTACCATATTGCTGTGGGCTTTCCCTGCCTATCAGCAGTATTCCAGTTCTGAAGCAACACGGACAAGGGCATTTCGCGGTTACTTTCTGAAATGTATTCTGAAACCCTTCAGAACAGTCTTCTTGAAGAACTTAGACTTCATAGTTACGTCATCTTCTGCTCCAGCCGTTATTAGTCCCATCTAAAGCTGTAGCTAAATGAAAAGAATGTTGCATGCTAGTTATGAAAATATGTTTTCTTTGATTGAGAAAATGAGAGACTCCATGAAGACTGAGAACAGCAGTGCAGCTTTTATAGTCCTTTGTGATTTAGGGCAATTAAGGCAGTCCTTCCTTTCCTGAAGACATCAGTTATCATTTCTGTTTTCAGATCTCCATTGCTTCAGGATCAGGGACAGCTCCTTTAGCACAGCTAACTCTTGAAAGCGTCAAGGAGGAATGTGATTTTTGTACTGAAATGTCTAGAATTCAAACTCCTCCGTGCTATGTGTTACATGTAAGGATACTTCCCAATGGTGCAGCTTCAGAAACCTAAGCTCGCCTTGCCTAAACATGCTGGAACACAAACTGCTGGCACTGCGCCCACGCGGAAAGGCTGTGGTACGTTGTTCTGCTCTGCGGGACAGCATAAACACTACAATTAATCATGGTGGACAAGGCTTTGCTGTATATTTGTGTAATGCTAGGACAGAGTGATCTTGATGCAGATTGGAACTTGCAGGCACTGCTATAATATATGTAGTTATATATAAATAATTCGAGGAGAACCAGAAGGTTTTCTTGTCTGCTTTCCATGAAAAGTCAACCCATTGACCTTTACTAACATGATGCAGTTTACAAATGTAACGTAAGCTCCTCATTTGGCAAGGGAATTCTGATTTTTCATCTGACACTGATCCTGAAACAGGGCCTGGTTGTTCTCTCGGGTCACATCCACAGCGTGTGTCACTGGTCCGGGAGATGGGAAGGTTATTTTGGAATGCTGTGATTTACTCAGAAGCATTTTGTTCACAGAAAATGAAATTAAGTCTGAGGAATAAGTTTTGCTATGAATTATTCACCTTGAGAAAGCTGTAGCATGTAGTTGCTAATTTTTTTTTGACCTGTATAGCACTTCTCACAGGTCCCAAAACACTTTGTAGGATTACAAATTAGGGGTCTCTGCGGATGCTTCTGAAATGCTACCAGAAAATGCCACCTACAAAGATACCTATCATTAATCACCAAAATGAATGTCCCATCCAAACTGTGAACTAGCAGCTCTTTTAAGAATAATGTGAAACAACTGCTTAAGGAGGTAGGATGCCATTTCTCTCAAAGCCCATAGTATTTTAGTAGACCACATATAACTTTGTTTATTAGAAAGTGGCATTAGCATGGCATTTTACCAGCCACATTATGAATTTATCTGTCCTTTTCATCAGTACGATGAAATCTTATGCTATGTGATTTAAGGGTTGTTTGTTTTTTTTCTTAAAGAAAAACTATAGCACTTCCTAAAAACTTTTCTGAATGTGTAGGGTATATTTTAAAGAAAAAGAAGGCCAGACACATCAGTTAAGATCTGTTTTTTTTTCAATTGACTTTAAACACTTAATTCCATTGTTTGTCCTTGAAAAAATCTTCTGGGACAGTGCCATGCAGATCAGTGTATTATCGATGCCTGCTCTCCTAATGCGAGATAGCAAAATCTGAGTCACAACAAGGCAACAGAGTGGCAACTTCTCAGAGAAATCCTCCAAAGAACAATATTCTAATTTCTCCATATACAAGCATATGCACAGTGCTTATTATACATCAGCATATCAATGATTTGAAGCGTGGCTTTGTTTTTCAAAAAAAATCAAAACCCATACTATTATCTATTAATCGTTGCCCTTGGATGCTCTCATCAATTTACAGTACCTCTTCTGCTGTGAATGATGGCTTTAATGATTTCACAAGCTAGGATAGCAAATACAGACATTAAATGGTGTTTACAACTATGCTGACTGTTTACTGAAGAAAACCATCCCTGTGGAGCCACAAGAACTCTCTCTGAAGTCACCCTTCACCCTAAAATGTCCTAAGATGCTCCATTTTAGGAAAGGTGTTTTTTTCCCTATCTGATGCACCACAGCTCTTATGCAACATAATCTAACTGATTAAAACAGAGACTTGAACAGAATAAACTCCATCTCATATCAACTAGAAACTCGATTCCTTAATTCAATCATTTTAAAAGAATTTCCCTAATTTTGTTTGGTCTCAGTGGATGCTGATGTAGGATTTGGGGAGTTCTGTGTTAGATCTGTGTAATTTAGACATGATATGTTCGGTGAAGGAACTGCTTGCTTTCACTATTACTGGATTCACTATTATTGTATTTGTAAATGGCTCTGAGAAGTGTCATCAAAGCACTGGGGTACCTTTTCTCTATTGCACTACAATGGGTAGAGGGGAATGCACAGTTCTTTTCTCCCTGGGAAAGTCTTCCTAAGACTACAAAAAAATGCTCACCTGTATACTGTGTTTTCTCTGTGAAGATCTTCTAAACCACAAAGAATCTCTGCAGCATAAAACAAAGCTCTTTCCTCCTCAAAACCTGGGTTTCCCATGTTGTAGATATGAAACTTGAGATCACCTCCATTCATTATGGTCAGAACTAAACATAGTGCATCCTTTGTTTCATAGGCATAGGCTAAATTGACCTAGAAAAAAACATTTGTAAGATAGCTGTGACAGTTCATTTGTCTGCTAAGAAGAAATCACTAACTTTTCATTAACAATTTTCACTAGAATAAGAAAAAAAAAGTGCTTCCTGAAATTGATATGGACCTTATTGTAGTAACAAAACACAGACTTTAAAAGTATAGAAAAATTAGCTGTTAGGACTTCATGAATTAATCTGTTGAATCCAGCCAACTCATCACCAGAAACCCCCAAGTTTAATGCTCAGATTCTTCAAAGTAACAGAAATCTTAACAGTCAAGGGAAGCTCCAGCTCCAGCTGCACTGTTTTGCTGGATAGCTGTCAAACAAACACAGTAAGTTCCCAGGAAGGCCCAGTCCCACGGTGGCCGAACTGAGGCAGGAAGGTCCCCATCACCCCTGTGCGGCTTTGGCGGTGCCCCAGCAATGATCAAACAAGCCAAAATCTACACATCCCTTTTAAATATGTGCCATTGTCTTTGCTTCTGCCAGAGGTAAGCAAACATGATTACCTTTCCATCTGTTGTATTCACAGTGTTTCCTAAAATAAGTAAAAAGAACACAACAGATGCTGAGAGAACAGCAGTTCTTTTATCCAAGGCAAGTATTTAGACACAAGAACTGGCCGAACTTCAGGAAAGCCTCGAGTCAGGCTGACCTGCTCCATGTCACTGGCTGGGTGCTGCTACTAGCCAGTCTCTTCTGATGGACTTGGGTTGAATCTCCTTAAGTCTCTTGCAAGCTCCTCTCTCATTACCTGAATTACCTGGGAATTCAGGTAATCACACAGGACAAAAATAGCTCAGCCTGATGCAAGTCAAGGCTGAAAAGAGCATTACGTGGTAGAGAAAACACACATCGTTTGGTGCATTTCCCACAGATCACAGATAAAAGTGAGACTCTGGAAGTGTGCATGGTGAAATGTGGAAGGATGGGCTTCCTACAGAAAACAGCACCTTTTCTGTACGAGGAGTTGGAAGAGGCATCGGATTCAACAAGAGACTGTGCTCAGCAGGTGAGCACAGAGCCATGCTAGAGAGAGTTCAATACTCACTACAAACTGACTATTGACTTTTTCTAAAATCTGCTTTTCATTTAGTGCCATGGATTCTCCTTTCCTCTTTTTTATTCTTTTCTTCTCTAATCTTTTGCAGGCGTACATCTTCCCTGTTGCTCGAACCTGGCAAGCGCAGACCTGAGAATTAAAGAGAACAGTTGCTGGGTAAGTTAAAGATAACACTTCTTCTGGGTTGCACTTTTCTCCTCACAACTGATCTGATCTGATTTAGTCCTTTTAAGGTTAGAAACAGTGGTGCAGAGAATAAAGCTTAGGTGGGGGCAGCTGGGGAGCTGACTGCTGTTTCCAAACATGCTGTGCAATATTGGTTTAATTATTTCACTTTCCTCCGCCTGCTTCCTATCCCACCTCCTTTTGTCTGTGTAGATGGTAATCTGCTCAGCAAAGGCCTGCCTTGGCCTCCTTAGACTCTGCTGCCTAGGCAGTGACCACAAGCCTTTAGTAAAATACAAATAAGGGCGTGACGCTAATTCTAATGTGAATGCAACAGTCAAATACAAAATAATTTTCAAGAGTGTTCTTTTGAGATTGCTGTGTCAGAGAGGTTAACCAAAACTATCAGCAATTAATGAAAATCAGCCTCTGTCTCATTTAGATACTATAACTGCAGTTCCTGAGAAGCAACAAACACTCAGAGCAGAAACTTTCAGAACCACTCACCTCCCCAAAGCCGCCTTTCCCTAGCACCCTGTACTGCCTAAACGTGTTTTTCGTTACTGGTTGCCTGGAAGAAAAGGAAAAAAAAAAAGACACACTACATTTAATGCACTCTCTGTGATTTATTTATTTCAGGGCATACTTTTGAAAAGCAAAATAGATAAATATTATATAATCAAATTATTTTGAGGTAATTATATAGTATAATATAATATATAATTATGTAATTACATTACTTCAATGCTATGTATGGCTTGAACTTTTCAATTCCAACATATTAAGCTGTAATAAAATACAACACATTAGTGAGTCATCAGTATAATTTCAGCTAGCATCTTAGGACTGAAGAGGGTTCTGAATCTCCATTATATAGCTTTGGCCTTCGTTAAGCAGACACGAGGCATGAGAGCTTGCAACAACACATGAATCCTGCAGATCATCTCATGGTATGTTTTTTTAAGGGTAATGCTGAGCTAACATCTAATTGCTTTGCTCGTTCTTCAAGTTGAGAAAATGAGATCCAAGATTCAATCACTATGAAAATACTTATGTTTTCTTGACCTTAAGCAAAACAGGAAATCAATATGAAACAAGCAAAAAACAATCCCGGGAGCTGGAATGGAGGATTCAGATCCCATTCACAGGAGGGGTAGGAGCAGGAAGCAGGGCTGGGAGCCCTTCCGGCCCAACCGGAATTACCTGCCTCTTGGGACCACAGCACTGGGCAAAAAAGGAGGAAAAGCAACTCTTTCCTTTGGGGGGCATGTGAAACAGATTAGCTGAGACCATTCACCTGACAAGACAGTCTCCTGGTTCCATTTTTAAGCAAATTAGCAGACTCTTCTTTTTTTTCTTCTCCCTCTAGTGAGTTAAATTGTGTGTATATTCAGTAGCAATTTAAAGGCCAAATTAAGGGTTAAATAAGTATCTATGTAATTGTACAAACACAGCCACCACAAGATCTTACAGGATTCCCACAGAATTCTGCTCTTCCTAAAGGGCTGCAGCCCTAAATCTTACTTCCACCACACTGGCTATCATCGCAGTTCTACAGTGTGACAGAGAAAGTACTCTGGATTCTGAGACATCTGATTTTGTGTCCACCAGTCTATCACTGAAATTTTAAAATTACACTGGCAATCAATATGAACATTCATCAGAACCGCATAGGAGAGTTGTTTTCCTTTGGCGGGCAGCCAGCCGGCAGAGGGAGCACAATAACGTGGCTGTTCTAGCAGCGCAGTGATGGGGTTGATGACAATAAAGAATAAACATTAAAGCAAATTGTTTCATTTATGTTTGCTATTGTTTTTTATAAGTAGGTGAAGAAAAGCATGCAAATGGCCAAAACTAGAAGATGCTATTTTCAGGCTTCTAAGAAAATGCTGAGAATGCTATTGGGGTTAAAAGCAACAATTAGCAGTGATAACTACGTGCTCAGCAATGTCCCTGGAGTAAATGGACTGTGTGACTCTCTGTTTGAGCCAGCAGATTCCAATCGCTAATATCTCTTGGCTAATCCTAAAAAAAACAGTTCTCCCGGCTTCTTAAGCTGGATAGGCGCGGCCAGTAGCTTCTCACATTTGTTGGGATAATGGAAAAAAAAAAATCCTCAAAGTATTTGAGAAAATTCCTTATCTTAAATGAGAAAATGGCTAGGAAATAGCATGGCTAGAGATGAATCATCTGATGTTTTTCAACTGAAATGGAAGGGTAAATTCTGGATTTAGTCGAGATGGCATGTGGAGCATGTCTTGGCATGAAACAGCTCTCCCCTCTGCCCACCACTTCCCTTCCCTCTTGTGCAGCAGCTTTGTAACTTTCCAGAGAGAGTTACTGGCACAGCTCCTTTAATCCCTGAGCTCTTACGCTTATACACACCACTCAAGGGTCTGGCCCTAACTGATCTGCCGTAATTAATGCCATTTGTGGAAACTGGTGCCTCTCCACTCAAGGTCACTGTTAGCCAGCAGTGTTCATCTGCTGGGTACTCTCCTGCACTCTCCAGCATGGAAGAGGCAAAGGTCCCTTCCCTGCAAATAAATACCCACTAAGGCTGCTTGGTTATTAAATGTGTCCTTAGAGGTCCAGCCAATAAATATGGTGCGAGGACCTACATGCTGCTTTTTTTGTCTGTTTTACAGCGTTTTCATAATTGCGATAACTGGTTTAGACAAATAGTCACCATATTCTGCTAAGCAGAAAGACAACAAATGTTGAACGCATTTTAAACATACCTAATATGCCTATCATACTTAATACCATTAAATGGCAGAACACTGTAGCTTTAGAAGCCAAAACAGCCTCCCTGGTGTTCTGGGAGGGATTTCTCTTTTATTATTTGCTTCCCTAAGCAAGCAGCATCTGTTTCAGTCTTTCTTGGGCACAGCGTTTGCAAATGTAAAAGCCAGAGATTGGATGTGTAGCTTACATTTAGCAGTATAGATGCATGAAGGTAGGGCATAAACAAGCGCAGTGTGCCCTTTTGCTGTGCAACAAATAGCTCGCTCTGACAGGGCCCACAATGAAATTGACAGAGGTTTTTTGGATCACTGAGGAGGTTTGGATTCCTATTTTTTATGGGCTACAAGTTTTGTCCTATTCACTGGGCATGCACGAGCATGCTGAGCAAAGAAAGTGCCCAAGCTGCTTCCAGGAGAATCACAGAATCATAGAATGGCTAGGGTTGGAAGGGACCTCAAGGATCAAGGATTATACATAACCCAGTCACAAGTTGTGCTTGTTGGATGATCACATCTTGAGACACAGTTTGTGTTTAAATTGAATCCAAAGCCAGCATAACAATAACTTTTCTATGTGGCATCTTCCTGTGGCTAAACCATTACTTCGTCTTAAACCTTCTAATAATGAACAGCTGCAAGCAAATGCTAAAATTAGAAAAGCCTTCCTGGACCTCTCTGGGATAATTTCCCTGGAGTACAGCTCAGGGAGAGGGGGAATGAGCCTTGATGAATCTTTTCAAATGACAACAGTGGAAAGAAGTAGAGAATTGCTGCACAGAGAAGGCCATAAATGGCAGATATTGGGAGGAGACACTAGTAATGCTGAAGGAAGGCCAAACTATTTACCTCAAAAGCAAAAGGAGCAAACCAGTACCACGTCAGCTGTTAGATTGAGATTATATTCCACAGGCTTTCCATGGAAACTGAAATAAATATTTTGTATTCGTTTTTATTTGAAAAAATAAATTGTGACACTTACCTTTCCAACCACTTCCACTGGAGAAACCTGTCAAAGTACATGCTGTTCAGGTATTCTTGGAATGGTTCCCCACTGAGGTGGTCAAGGACAGATCTATCTCAGATGAAAAGGATATATAAACATTTTAAAATCCTGAACTTGGAGCAAAAGAGAAATGAAACAAGAGGAGAAAATCCGGACTTCTTGAACGATAAGGACATTTGACGTCTACTTAATTACTACTTTATTTTACTCATGGTTTCAACCTAGGAACAAATTGATATGCTTATTGTGTTTCATTACAGAAGACCTACTACCAGCTGCCTAGTAAGTAATATGTACTTGTTATGCTTGCTGAAAATTAACAAGGATTCTCCCACTGGCTTAAATGGATTTTTACAAAGGCTTTTAGACATAAACAAGTATATTTGCTTTTCATAGTAAACTAAGACCATCTTAATACAACACCCACAGCAGAAGAGCTCCTAAACTTTGGGAGATGGATCTGGGTTAAAAATTTCTGATGAAACCCATTTTTGTTCAAAAGAGAACATTAGGGGCATTATTTTGAGCAAAAAATAAAATCTGTCTCAACTCCTGTTATACAGAAGAACTGGTAACTGATTGAAGTCAAAAGCTTTTTCCTAGTAGCAATGCGCCTCATAGAATAAAATGGAGGAAAGAGAGTCTGAATAGGGATCTGAATATGTTTCTGGATCAATAATAAGAATTGGGTCCTCACATTATGACAGCAAAGTCTTCATGGAAAGGACAATCTGCAAATGTTACCGATAAAAACGTTACTTACGACAGGCAACAAGCAGCCAAAGACCAACAGACATTCCCTAAGGAAGGCCAAAGGTTTAGAGCTAAGAAAACTCGGGCTGAGCTGAGAGAGCTGCTGAGATGGAGGCTGTCATGCTGTTCACTGGAGGATTTTGGTTTTGGTTCTTGGATTACTGAGGCTACTGCATCTGCCTCTGCTGTCAGTGGTGCCGGTACATAAGTGTATGTAGACACTTCTTAGCTTTTGCTGGAGGATGAAATCCTCTCTGAAGAACTACTCTGGTTTGCAAATTAATCAACCGGCTCTTCCTCGAGTGGTTCTAGACATGAGCAAACAATCCAGGAAGAATAATGCAGCTCAGATCCCTTCCATTTATGAACCACTATTCCTCCGTTTTTGGAATTTCTCAGCTATTTGAATTTTTTATGAAAATTCAAGCTTACAAATAAAAAGATCACCTAGCCTTAATAAGCTTTAAAAAAAACTTCAAATTCAAACTGAAAATTATTGTGGAAATTGGGGGAAGGCAGGAGAAAAAAGTCAAAATACTGAAGATCGAAACAGCACATAAAGCTATACACACATTTCTTCTACAGACTGATCTTATCTAAAGCAACTTGTCTGAAATTCATCCCCATTCCTGTTCCAATGGGACTAAGTTTCATATTTGTGTGCATGCTTCCTTTTTCAGTCTGGCTGTGAGCACTTCCAAAATTAACATTATTCTGTACGTTTAGTAAATGCCAACAGCGAATTTTTAAGACTTCCTTCTGAGCTCATTTCAGTCCACTTAAAACAATCAGCATATTTATGTACAAAGTCTCTAAGCTGGCTAATTGATCAGTTTTGCTTCAGAAGAAGGGATGGCTGTCTGTGAATAAGAGCCCGAATGAAGTGGAGCTCAATGTTAGCCCATTTCATTCAGTTAATTAAAAGCTTCACGTATTTCAGAGAACAATAGCTGCTTTTCAGCACTTGTTTGCTTTTAGTTCCCCTCTTTGGCAACAACGGAGTGCATTTTACAGTAAACTGTCAGCTTTCAAATCGATTTCAGAAATGGAAACGGACATCAGGGTTTTCTATGTCAAGCACAGCTCTGCCTTTGTCATTGTGACTGGCACACACAACTGGTGTAAGTTATGCTAGCATCTCAACATGGACATTGGGCCAACGCAAGTAAACTAGTTATGTTATAAGAGAAGGCCAGAAATAACCCACATCTCCTACCAATGCAAAGAATAACTGGAAACAGAAAAGGTCAATGAAATGAGTCAAAACAATGAATGACAGCAGAGCGAATTTTACAAATCCCCATTACATCATCCAGGGAAAACAAACTGTGCTCAGCCAGAAACCACATGAGCCAGCTTGTGATGATCCCTCCTTTTCATATTTCTGTTGGTTTACGATCACTGCTATGAACATACTCAGGTCAGTATTTGCAACTGCAGACTGCATACCTGGAGCTTTAGAACATAATAGAGCAAATTGCCTCACCACTACAAAACCTGATAAGCCTTTTCCCAGACAAAGGATGAAATAATGCACGTTCATTTGAACTCCACAGACAGACAGAAAGCTTTAAAAAAGCCCCTTTCTGCTGCTGAAGATTTTCTGGAAAAGCTATGCAGAGCAAGTTTGCACATTCCTCTGTCTAAATGGTCTGTATAGCCACTTAATTTTTATTCACTTTGAAACAGAGATGTTTTCTTTGGATATATTAGCATTGTAGCTCTTTTCACGCAGCATGAAATCCATGGCTGGTTCACTTGGCTAGAACGCTCTGTCAAATACCTAAAACACTAAGTGCTTGTGTGTAGTGTATATAATGGCATGGAAATATTTATTATATTTTGTTGGGATGAAATGACTTCACTGCTTGTCAGTACGCCTCTAAGATTATGAATGTAAGCTGAAGGTACATGCCCTGATTTCAAATCGAAATCTCTCTTTACCTAACAGTCTTTACAAGCTGCTGACTGCAGCCATGTGGTCTTTGGATATCAAGTTATACTTACTTTGTACAGTGAGAGAATAGCTCTTTGCAGGGACTGTTTTCGAGTTTTTCCTCTGTCTGTTGGATAAGATCTTGACTGACTTCTGGAACGTAGGCTGGAGACTGGGGGGAGAACAGAGGGGTACATTATCTCTGTGATGAGGTGCAGATTCTCCTCTGTTAGCATGTAAAAGACACATTCATTATTTACTCCCTGCACTGCTTCCATTCAATTCCAATGGTTGTGTAAAAGCAAAGGAGCTTTACGTCAAACAGCAGTAAAATAGGATACCGTGGTAACTCACTCCGCATTCCACTCTATCCTCACATTGCTTTTCTGCCTTCTCCTGTACCTTCACCTCCTTGCCCAGCCTCATGAATATGCAGGACCCACTCCTTGCCAATTCTTTGAACTGCTCCCTTGCATCCCATGAAAAATGTGCTGGCCTGAACTGTGTACAGGCCATTCTCTTAAACAAAAGAGAATTTGCCCAGTGTTTTCACTTCACTGATGATTCATTGTGCTGTCTGAAAAATCCATCTTTTTTTTTTTAAAAAAAAAACAACTAGCAAGATTTCAAAGAAAAACAAGAGCAGAGCATTTGTATATATTGATTTTTATATCAATAATACAGCAAGATGCATGCAGAAGTGTCTGGATGCTTTAATTCATCATTAGAAGGACAAAAATAACCTGTCAGCTTTAAAATAATCATATCAAAAAAGAGCTATGTCAACCAAGCACATAAACTCTTTTCATCCTCTCCTCCCTTCGGAGAGGTTGTACATTCAGCTCCTTCAAAAAGCCCTTACCAAAGAGAGGTCTTTTGCAGTATGCCTTGATGGTTAACCAGTTTAAGACCTTTGGGACTAATTATCTATAAAGACAGTTTTTAAGCAGCCCACATTCTTACTCATTAAAAGTATGCTGTAATTATATAAAAAAGTGTAAATGCATGTACGTGTGTGTGTACAACTATTTATAGACATTTTCACATTCACATGAAAGCCCCTTTCTATAACCAATAGGATTTGGGAATTTTCAATTTACCCAGCCACAGATGACAAAAACTCCTCCTGCAGAAGACACAGAGCTTGGTAAGGTTCCCCATCCATGACCACGACTACCAGATGTGCTCAGTAGGTTTTTTAAGGAATATTCAGACAGGAACCAAAGCCCAGTGACCAGCAGCATTTCAGCTACTTTTGACTAGTAGCCACGGATTAACACCTCTTGTTTTCCAGATTGCACAGTTAATGAGTGAGCTATAGAGGCTCAAAGGCAACCCAGAGCCTATGTGTGGCTGCACAGGCCTCTGCTCTGACGCGTGGTTATCCTGAACACCTCTGATTTATGGGGTACAGAAACACTGCTGAGCTCCATTTGTGCTGCTGTGGATCAGGAGTATATTTTCTGATGTAAATCAGGAAAAAATGACACTAAGGTTTCTAGATGAAATTACTGCCAGTAAAATCTAGCATTTGCTGTAGATTTATAGACCAAATGGGGAACCAAGAGCTATGTATTAAACCTCCTAAACAAAGCCCTAAATGAAAATAATAAGACATTTAGACCAAGTGACTTGATTCTTACAGATGCTAGTCAACCTCATTTCTCAATGTCTTTACTGGGAAGAAATGTGCCTTGGTAGTGGTGAAAACTGCACACAAATTTACTGTCCAGTTGGTTGCTTACATTGCCATCTCCTAAAGTCCTTAGAGCACTGAAAAAGAGCTTGTTTACTCTAGTCCCAAATTACAAATAAAAGGTCCTTACTGTGGATAAACAGATTTGGAAATTCTGCATGCCTCTTCCCCTCTTCCATATGTCTGTATCCTCTCTGCTGCCTAAGCCACAGCAATAATTCAATCAAATTTTGTCTTACATTAAAGAACATATGAAAAAAAAATTATAAACATAAACTAATAAGTCTTTTTCATAATGTTGAAATGAAATTCTTATAGAGAAAGGGGTGAAGAATGAACGAAAAAAAAAAACTGTAAGACAATGTGGGAAGTACTTTAAAAAGGCATGAACTGTGACTTCTCTACAAATGAGGTAATAAGTACAACTGCAGCCATGGGCTTCAGGAGAGCCAACTTTGATCTTTTCAAGGGCTTACTTGGACATATCCCATGGGTTAAAGCATTGGTGGCACAGGAGAGTTGGTTGACATTTAAGCACTGCTTTTTCCAAGCTCAAGATTGCCTAAGAGTAAGAAATCAGGCAAAAGTGGCAGGAGACCCACATGGGTAAGCAAGGAGCTTGTGAAAAAACTCAGATGGAAGAGCTTGCTTTAGCAGGGGCTTGGACTAGAAGATCTCCAGAGACCCCTTCCAATCCCCATTGTTCTGTGATTTGTGGAAGACAGAGTCACCACTTGGTTTTTCAGAACCACCTATCATTGACCTTTGAGTCTTTGCATCCTCTGAACAAAGCACAAGCAAGCTAACAATATCAAGTGAAGACTCACACTGACATTCTGTACATGGACTAGAGCATTACAGCATAGAGCAAACACTGTACTAAATCACTTTCGGTAACAGAAAACACTTCTTTTCTCAAGCTGATCATTTCTACCTAGATCTGTAGGTGTAGCAGGAGGAGTGGTGTCAGTATGCAGACCTTCGTGTTTAGAACTGGGAGAGGCAGAGTCCTCACACATATGGGATGAGGTACCTGGCCGTGCCAACCCTGCACAGCCCTAGGGAGTCTGTGTATGACCCCTCCTAAGGTTTTCCTTAAGACTTCATAGTTCCCACTGCTACCATTAGATAATGATTTTCCTTGAGTATTGTGTGCATCTGCAGCCTTCGAATCTTAAACAAAACCAGAAACAATTGCAAACCCAAATCCAGCTCATCAAACCTACTTTTGCTTCTCTGGAGACGAATTGGGTGGTACAGGTTATGAATGTAAGCAAGTATTTGGATCCCAAGAGTGAAAACTTCCAAAGGTAACACTTCAGCCACTCACAGAAGAAAAAGTTGCTTCTTCTCTGGAGAGGTGCAAAAGGTTTCTGCAGCACTAGTGAAATGGTTATTAACTCTCTCTCACTGCATTATAGGTACTGACTGTAAAAGCAAACTTGGCTTTCACCACAGAACAGATACCTTTCTGAGCGTATTAAATGTCCTGCAGCACTGGGAGACCCACACACCATGATTAAGTCCATTCCTTGTTAGCATGGGAGAAAGAATATTCTGCTAACCCTTCAGAAACACCTGCAGAAACCTGTTACATTCGCTTGTACTCAAAGCAAAGCATAGAGTAGTTTTAATAGATACAATTCTGTATTTTCTGTAATGACTATCCTGTTTCTCAAAGGTAAATAAATTGATTTTGATCTCACAGTAATGTAACTCAGGTGCCAATCAAATTAACAAAGGAACTAGTTAGGGAACTAACTAATGGAACTGAAACCAGATTCATGGCCCAAGATTAAACTTAAACTGATTCAACAATTTCTCTGATCAGATTACTTTTTTTTTTTAAACCAGATAGTCCAAAAGTTCACCAGGTTTTGACCACAATCTCCTATCTCCTTTATCTTCACATTTATGTTCAGAAAATAAAAACCTTGTGTATATTTTGGTGACAAAGTAACAGCTTAGTTTTATGATGCCCTCCTTCAATTTTTAAGAAAAAATGCAACTAGCACATTAGTGTTTATCTGGAAAACAGGAAATGGACACACAGTTACATTTGAGTGCCAGTAATATACTGAGAAAAATATGCATTTCTAATTTTTTTTTCTAATTTAAAGACAAAAGACAGCCTCCTAGGTGCTCTTCCAGCTCCAGTGGCTTGAGAACAGTGAGATGTCACACACAAGTGTTCAAAGTTAGTTATGGTTGTATCAACAAAACTTGGAGTTTCTTCCAAATCATACCTGCAAGACAGTTTTCATGTTTTACTAAGAGGTTCATTTCAGCTTCTCCCCATTCCTCTCCAGTGGGGTGCAATGACTGATAACAGCACGGCAGCTAGGATTGAAACTGAATGCTTTATCTACTATAAATGCCACGCATAAGTACGAGTTTTGGTGGGTGCAGAGGGCA
Source organism: Centrocercus urophasianus (assembly GCF_019232065.1). Taxonomy (NCBI): domain Eukaryota; kingdom Metazoa; phylum Chordata; class Aves; order Galliformes; family Phasianidae; genus Centrocercus; species Centrocercus urophasianus. The sequence continues at coordinate 5,214,065 of NW_024884722.1, forward strand.
CCACCATGACAGCACAGCCTGTCTTTGCTGCACTGCCATTGTTTGTCCCTGACAGCCTGAATGCGAGAACCATGCCATGCAGCTCTATGTGTGCTACACCTTCCCTATCACAGCCCTCAGCACCTCACCAAAGTACCAAAAAGAAGCAAAATCTGATTTAGACTCACATGAAAGCTTCCAGGCTGTGTAACTCCCTATTATCTGTTATTTTAAGCATCGTGTTGTACCAAGCTACTTTAAAATGTAAACTCTTTTGACAGACTGTAAGTTTTGCCACAGGCAGCTTCATTCAGCCCTTCAAGACACAACATTGTTGACCTTCAGTGAACAGGACGGAAAACAAATAAGCCTCCTCATAAGATCATACCTACACGCTTGACATGGTACTTACAGCACTTCTCTGATGGTGTTACCTCTGCAACTGTGGGAAAGGCACCCAGCCTTTATACCAGCTAAGCAAGCTCATTGTGAAACTGAAAGCTGAAACAGCACAGAAGGCATTCAGGAGACTGTTGCTTTTAATTTTACTTTTTCCTCAAAACATGTGATTTGTCATACTTCTTCCCAGACAGAACTGCCAAACCTTTGAAATAGGTGAGATTGGTACAGAAGTTAAGGCTATAAGAGTTGTCCCAAAATCTGTGGAAGTGAAAACAGGCAAAGAGGTAGCAGAAATTTGCAACTCAAATGAGTAGCAGCATTTTCTTGATAATTCAATCAGTTGGGGTTTGCCTTTCTGAAATCAGGTGGGGTGAGCAGCAGAATCCAATGATTTCCACTACCTGCCCAGAAATGGGGCCCAGAACAGATGCAAGGTGACACAAACCTACCCAAGTGTCTGTGTGCAGATTTGGTTTATTGCCTGTAAAGCTTCTGTTTCTGCAGACAAAGTGCTCGAATGACATGGGGAGCCTGACCCCCACTTTGGGTCACCACGGTTTGAGAAAGCTGGAAAGAGCTGACCAGAGCAAGACTGTCCTGAGGGTTGAGAAACATCCCTGGAAGAAAATGCTAAATGCTATTGAGGAACTAGATTTGTTTAGTCTAGATAAATAAGAGGGAAACATGGAAAAGGTATTTAAATGTATAAATGTTTTTAATAAAGAGAACGGGAAATAAATTATTCTGCATACTCTGGTCTACGCCAAGGAAACAATTTGAAAAAATTCTACTTAAATGGATGTGAAGATTTTTTTCTGATTTCCCACGTGGGTTACCACAAGAAGGTGCATACAAATACTGTGCAAACTGTTCTCAGAGGTGTGAATGTAGAAAGCAGAAAGGCATCTATTGAGGATCTCAGTGTATCTAATATGTTCTCAATGTAAGAGGCTCTGGAGCCTCTTTCCAGCCCTCTGTAGCAAGGTTCTGCAAAACTCTGCTCTGAAAAGCACTGGTGCATGCCATGGCCCTGAAAACACATGTTGAAGGATGCTTTTATGCTGAGTGCTGCTCACCAAAAGAAACCTGCACCTCTGAGCAAAGCACCTCTGCCTAATTATTTGATTTCTCCTCGGGAGTAAGTATCTTCTTTGCAAAAGAACAGCCTTGCTTCAAAGATATTCAGTCACCAATATCTCCAACAAAAAGAAATAGCTTTCAGAACTATGAATTTCAGCTAAATATTCAGATCAGACAAAGGGATGGCATTGACTTTTGTCAGACTGACTTTGCAACAAACGGAGTGGGTCATTAGTCCAGAGAAATAATGGTTATACTTTATCCTTACACAGTGCCTTTCTTCTAAGAACCTCAAAACTTTACAACTTTATTGCACAATTAAGTCCTCATCAGATAGCTGGCAATCTCACAGTATTTTGAAGAACAGGATGGTGAAGAGTTCTGTTTTGCTGAAGTGTTTATCATATTCATCCACGACTGAAATTAAAGAAGTCTTACTGAGATAAATGAAAACCAGAAATGCTAAGAGTCCTCAAATCAGTTCGTTTGTAGCTTTTGCAATTAGTCAAAAAGGAATAGAAACCTAGAAATACAGGTTTGTCTTTTTATAGCAACTCTTGCTAGTGGATGAGTCATCATAGTACCTTGAAGCACGATTGTTCATAACAATGATATGGACCAGAAAGATATCACACTTCTTAGAACAAATAGACTTCTTACAAACGTTATGATTATAACTGCTTTCCTGGCAAGTTTCAGACATGCAGCCATGATATTGAAATTATAAGAGTTACTTTAAAAGTCACTTGCACAAAACAAATAATGTGCAGCATATGTTATGTCTCAGGTTATGAAAACATTCCACAACAAACTAGCTTAAAACAATTAAAAATATTTCATTCAACGGACAAAAGTTCAAGCCATAGCTTTTCTTGAGCTGTCTTTGATTCCAAGCACATCATTCTTAATGATATGTGTATTTTCAGATTTTGACAGCAATTTTCTACATATGATCTATTTGCCAATCCCTACATAGATTTGCTGCTAGTAAAGAACTCGAAACTATGGAAGAAGCAGGCTAAAATGAACTTTACTGTTCTGCTGTGATGAGAAGAGTTCATCCACAAAGACCTGGAAACAATGGTTGCGTCCAGTTGTTGTGACGCTGCATTTAATTTGCTGTCACACAGCTGTGACCCAAGAGACCAACAACAGAGGGCAACAGTTTGTGTCATACACTGTGTCTCATGCAGTGCCATTTCTGCTGTTGCTCTGGCACATCACATCCTTCCACAAAGAAAGGCACATCTAGCAGAGGGACACATAATGGGGCGGTAGCAGTAGCGTGACTATCTGTGGTGACTCTGAGACCAACACTCATAAGGAGTCATGAGGACTGTAATTAAACTGGCTGCTGGAAGAAAGAAGCCTCGTTAGATGTATGTAAGTCATCTCGGCAGCTGCATGGTAAGATGCAAAATCTGGGAACAGCAAAGTCTATATGCTCAAGTTATACATGTTTTCAAAAGGGAAAAGTCATAGAAGGCCAAACAGAACATCAGGTTGTGCCTCTTTGTGCTTCTTGTGCTCATCTGCTAGCTGTGACCAGAGATTCACCCCAAGAACTGGCTCTTGGCATCTTCCTCAGGGCCTGCACAGCTGCCTGCATGGCAGGAAGATGCCAACACAGAGCACAGTGTGGGCACGGCCTGTCCCACAGAGGGGACACCTCTCCTCTTCAGAGCAGGGCCTGACCAAGGCTTACCAAGGCTCAGCCTGTGCCATAGCCTGGTGAACAGTCTAAAAGCAGTGGCAAATGACGGAGGAGAACTATGAAAGAACTGATGGGGAGAAATGCAGAGGAAAGTAGCGAGAGAGGAGATAGAACAGACAGTCTTGGTGGCAGTTTGATTTTACGAAGTCCAGGTTAAGCATGCATTTCAACCTGGTGAGGCAAAGGTTGCCAGCACTGTCACAGCCTCCTGAATCCTTTTGGTGTTAAGCCCAAAAATGTTGGAACGTTCTTTTTTCTTGCCCTGTGTCTGATCTTGTCTGCTCAGATTTAGCAGTATTTGTTGTAAACAGCCAATTCTACATCAGGAGCAGCTGCAACGTTTTAAGTAATCAACTTCTGCATTTTCTTTTTATTTTTTGTTCTACCACAAAGTCATCTGGGTCTGTATGAGGCAAACCAGTAAAGCACAAGGCTTCATAATTCCAGGATATTTTCTTTGAGATGACAGATGTAGGAATTGGCAGTGAGGCAGATGGGGAACATGGAAAGCAGCTGTATTATTAGCAGCAATTCATCAGTGTGCAGACATTACCTGAGAATCAGGGGGACATACTGCACTGCATACACATCGTGAGAGCAAAACCTTCCAGTGCAAACCAGTAGCACTAGCCCTGGGAATGGGAAGATGGTAAATATCTTACCCAAGATTACAAAAGCGGATCATTGACCCACTCTTATGAAAAACAGTGTGGTCTTGTGCCTCTGAAACAAATAGCAGTTTCAGTACTGAGAGCAAGATCACTTGCTGGTAGCTAAATGAAGCAAATCAGCAGTGCCTATTAACTGTGGAGTTTGTTTTGTAGCTGCAAACTGATCTGGAGCCACGATGAATCTGTTTTCCCTCAAATTCTACTAAATTATCAGAAGCTTTGTTGACACAGAAAAATACAACTGAAAGAAGACAATAGAGCCCTCAGCAAAAAGCTGAACATCTTCTTCTGCCGGGAGGGGCTGTACTAATCCATCACAAAATGCTAACAACCTCAGTTTGTGAACTTATATATTGTAATAGACATGATCTAGCTTCAGGCTGACTTGCTTGCTCCAGACTCACTGGGCTGCCTGTCAGGCTTCAGCAAACCTGTGGGTAGGGAAAGAAGTTTCTTCTTGGTTAGAAGTTTCTAACATCTTTCCTTTTTGGCGATTGGGAACAAGTTGCAGTCTTTGAACTGTGTCATTCCTTGGACAACTTAGCAGACATTGTGGTGTCTCTTTCTGACTTTCTGGCATGGAAAGCATAAAAAGCATTTTTCATGCTCTCCTGTTAATCACAAGCAGGCTCTGCTATCTAACTGGACTTTGTCATGTCCATTCTCAGTAGACCATTCTGTAGCTGTGACAATTGAAATGCTCTTTTCTAGAAACCATATTTCTCCTCTTGATGGTGACAACTGCAATGCAGATAGTGTGAGTAAAAATGTTTCCCAAATAAAAACTTTCAGTCCACAGTGTGGTTTCATTGGAATGTTAAATTATTTAGTTCGGAGAAATCTCAAAGCATAACCACAATATTAATTACAGAGCAACAAAAGAAGGGAAAAGATTGACTGGATCAAGGAGAAATTTCCTCCTGGCTCCTATAGGTGACCAGAGGAAATCTTTCAGAGCTCCACAGAAAGTAATTTTGAAATAACGGAATGTCTCAGGAGACAAAGTTTAGTTGTTTCATCAGCTTCTTTTGCCAGTCCTGCGAATCAGCTGCAGGCTTCATGCTCTTCGGATAAATAGAACCACTCACTGCAAACCTAACCAGCCATGGGGTTTCTGGTACAGCTTAGATTGAGAACATAAACTGGTCACCACAGAAGCTCTGCTTTTGACTTCAATTAGTGAAGAACCGGGCTCCACAAGTACGTAACGATATTTTTCAATATCTTTAAACACTATTGCTTCTCCACACACAGTGTTTCAATAAATCTTTGGAAACCTTCTTACAGAGGTTTCTTCACCACTAAAAGAACTTTCCCTCCTTTGACACAAAGGTTTAGAGGTGCTCATAAACTAGCCAGCTGAAATTGTTTTTGTAGATATAAAGGGGAAGGGAAGAATGTTTGACTCGTTTTTGCCTTTTCCCCCTTTGAAAGCATTTTACAAACAGATTAAAGTGTAAAAACAGATGAACTACTCAGTGTCAGTAGCTGTCAGTAGGATGAGTAGTTTAAGAACAGAAAGAAGATTAATTCTAACCAAAGTTAGGCTACTCACGCAATCCTTGGAAGCGTCACTGGTTCAGAAGGTAACCTTTTTTTAGCAACCTCAGCTGAACCACTGCCATAGTGCATTTCTACAGCCAGCCAGATGTTTGATCATATTTTTGGAAACAAACAGTATTCTCCACATTAGTGGCAACAAAGATACAAAGATGACAGGGCAATTTTGACAGCTTCTGTTCTCAGAAGGTTTCTTCTCTGGCCATGTGCGCTTAATATGTTTGGATGGCATCCAGTGTCCAGCCTCGTATCAGAGCTTTTCTACCTTTTAATGTCCTCCCTCACTCAAGGATAGCCTAAAAATTAGCAATTAATCTTATGTTGCAATAGTCTCAGCTTGGCTTTCTCTGGTAAACTGAATGTCATTTGTACCATTAAAAAAAAATCTCTGAAACTATAAACATACATTTACAACCTCAACATCACTGAATGGCTTTCTTGCAGGAAAACAAACAGATGCCTCTTGAATTCACTCCTCTGAAACATAAGCCTGTAAACATCAGTAACCCTTGCCTTGCAAGCCATTCTCACACTGAAGTCCATGAGCTGTTTGCTTTGAACAAAGGCAACTCATGCATGAAAGCCTGATCCAGGTTGCACTTAAGCCTGTATTGCTTTATCATTTTCAGTGGGGATTTTGCAGACTGGGCTTTCACCTTTCACATATGAGGTCAAAATCCTGGGGAAATATCTGGAGAAACTAAAATCCGACAGAGAGTTTGGGAAGGCCTTGGAAAAGATTAGAAAGTGAAGTAAATAAACATCAGGAAACAGTGGGCTACTCACAGAAAGACTGGAGACATAGAATCATCAAATCGCGCAGGCTGGAAAGGACCTTAACAATCATCAAGTCCAACCTCAACCTTACCATACTACCCTAACTCTAACAACCCTCCACTAAAATCATGTCCCCGGGCGTGAAAGCAAGCAAAATCACTATCAAGCACTGCTGGAAACAGGTGTCACCTGTGTCACCCAAACCATTAACAATCATATGGTAATTGCCTTCAGCAAAGAATTGAGAGGAGAGACATTTATTGTAGGAGATGACACAGTTTGCAGTGGTATTTTCCACTCTTTCTCTGCTTTGCTTGTGGGACAAACAACATCTGTGGTAGGACAATAATCTTGCTACATACTTAAATTTTGACTTAGGTTTGACACAAGCTTGACTAAATAATAATAAATTAATATACAAACTGAGACTTAGCATGTGTATTAAATGAGTTTTCTAAGTACAGCTGTAGTGCTGAAAAACATCAACAAAATGGGATAGTTTGAAGTGCCACATTTCCACAACTTGAATGTGTTGGTTACTTTACAGTCCACCTGTAGTGCAAAGATTTTCTTTAATAATTATTTTCCTATTCTTTATGCTTGTATACAGATATTGTAATGAATTTAAATACATTTATTTTCTGTGAAATTTAAAACATTCCTTTTGGTAGTGCTCTAGTTCTTGATTCCAAGTTAAAATAATGGAAAATCATTAGCCTAGCAATTCATCCAATTGCATTATACCAGCCAAAGAGGTCAGTCTCAGGCATTTCATTTGAATTTGCTTGGCCCATTCTTGTAAGGCTATTCAGTTGATTGAGTTTCTAGCTGAAGAGGCTGTTTTTCCAGAATCCTAATTTCCTGCTGTTAGGGAAGCAGATGAGTAAGAATATATGCTTAACATTTTTTGATCATGTGCTTCTTCGTTCCCTTCCTAGCTGAGGCCAAGTCTACAGTTGCCTGCTACCACTCCTGAGTGTAGCTCAACGAGACATTTGTCAATGCCCAAAAGACATTTGTCAACTCATTTTGCTTTGAGCTTCAGGAAGCCAAAGCTGAAATCAGAAAAATTCCTGCAAGTTACAATGGTTGCACTGAACAGCTGTGGAGGACAATCAAGCAAAGCTATCTTGTACTGTTGAGGAACTGCCCACAGAAATCTGTGTGGATACAGTGTCATTTAAGGCACACTGTATTTCACTTAGAATGGAATTCCCCTCACTGCACTTTAATCATCCAAGAAATGAGTCACATAAAGTCACCCTCAGCAGTAGAAAGATAGAAGAACTTCATCTCCCTGGTCTTGATAAACATCTGTCTTTGGATAGACCAAGTTTACAATGCATGCTTTGAGAGTGTAAGAGGCTAGACCCACTGAAGATCAATTTTAATATGTTGTTTTGTGTAAAAGTTGCCTCCTGCAGACAGCTTTGATATCTTGCAAGGCAGTGTTTCAGACAGCTGAAAAAACTTGATTTCTTTTTCCCATGTGAACACATTTTTCAGACAGACTGTATCTGGGGAAGCTGAATGAACCTTAAAGGCTTAATATTAACTTCCCTGTCCATTAGGTAAACCATATGAAGTGCATATAAGTGGTGAGGAGTATGCAGATTGGATAAGGAAAAGATAACTCTTTGAAAGGCCAACGGTATCCTGGACTGCATCAAAAGAGGGGTGGCCAGCAGGAAGAGGAAGGTTGTTGTCCCCCTGTTCTGTGCCCTCGCGGGGCACAATCTGGAGTACTGCATCAAGGCCTGCAGCCCACAGCACAAGAAAGATGTGGACCTCATGGAGAGGGTTGAGAGGAGGGCCATGAAGATGATCAGGGGGCTGGAGCACCACTCCTGCGAAGAAAGGCTGAGAGAGCCAGGCTTATATGGCTTGGAGAAGAGAAGGCTTTGGAGAGACCTCGTTGTGGACTTCCAATACTTGAAGGGACCTCAGAAGCAGGAGGGAGACCAACTTTTTATAGGATAGTGATAGGACAAGGAGAAATGGATTTACACTAAAAGAGGGGAGATTTAGCTTAAAAGTTAGGAAGAAATTCTTTTCTCAGAGGGTGGTGGGACCCTCCTCCTGCCCAGAGTGGTTGTGGATGCCCCATTCCTGGAGGTATTGAAGGCCAGGCTGGATGGGGCCCTGAGCAGCCTGATCTGGTGGGGGTCAACCAGCCCATGGCAGGGGGCTGGAACTGGATGACCTTTAAGGTCCCTTCCAACCTGAGCCACTCTCTGATTCTATGTTAACAAGCGTATTTGTTAGCCAGGGGGCAGACAAGTACATCTTTCCACTTCCCAGCTAATCTTGAGCAGTCTGCACTATTTGCACGGTGTACTCAGCCTTTTCAAATACCCTGGCTAGTCTCCGAGAGGAGTCATAGCAGCCTGGGGGGCTTGCCTGGCCTCAGCAGACAGCTGTGAGCCAGTTTTACATGTGTGGTTGACATGAATTAGCTGAAGTAAGTTTCCATTTTCCAAAGGGTCAAGTCAGAGCACTTCCAGCAAACACAGGGCAGCTAGAAGGCTTCTGCCCACTGAGCAAGTCATCCCAATGGTTTTCCTGACCACAAACGACAGTTATGAAGCATCTCCTCTGCATGAGAGTTGTAAACTTGGGAGTGTAACTTCCCAAGAATGACAAGGAAGGAAAAGCAAAGCTTCAAATAATAACACTAGCTAGAGTAAAACTAATATGGTTAACAGCCTGCAACCAATGCGAGCAAGTACAGTTCAAATGCAGCTCTCCTTAAACTAAAAGGACAGGGCACAGAGGACTGCCCAAGGACCTACTGTGGGGCAACACCATCGAGACAGAGCAGACTCCATGTTATTTCTGTAGGCTCTTGTGCAGTTTGGCTTCATTGCAGGAGACAAAAATGCTCAGTAAGTATTTAGTTAACTAACATTTGTATTATAAACAGTGGGTAAAGGATGAGGAAATAGGACTTGAGCAAACCATGAGAAAATGCTTTTCAGTCTGAGACCACAGCAAAGGAACTGCTAATCAAGGCAACAGATTTCTTTGAGGCCCTATATTACTGCCTGGCTGCAGTGGCAGAAGAATGCTTATTAAAATACATTCCGATTAGAAAGCATTAATTTGAGTAACAAGGTTGCCGTACTGCTGCTCAAATATTTTCCCAAATCAAACTTCAGAAAGATGAGCTGAGAAGAGTATTTTTCCGGACTAAGATGTAGTGATCAGCACACATATTGATTGTGTTATCTCTGGAACAATAACAAGAATTATATATTGATTTATCTGGAGACTGGATTGTACATTGATTATGCTATCTGCAAAGCAGACAGCTAAGTAAAGCTATCATCTCTGGCTAAAACTGTGCCTACAGAGTAGCAAAGTCAACAGAACAGGGAGATGAGAAATCCATTGAGTCACAGTGTAAAGTCCCAGGGCAATTACTTAAATGGCAAAACTCTCCTTGGCTCAAGTAAGGCCAGGATTCCTACTTAAGTATTCAGCATCGTGCAAAGTTTACTAATGGGAACCCAAAGGACACAGTGAATAGCGTTTTAAGCAAGTAAATAATTCTAACCTACCCTAAGTCCAAGTAACACATTGTGTTCAGACAGGCACTTCATTCATTTCTTATTTCAATTGGGTCCTTAATGAAATGCATACGGTTTAGAAAAGCTTGAAAACTAGCTCAGAAGATAGCTCTTGGACCAAGCCTTAAGGGAACATCCACAGTAGCCAGTGAAAAGCAATACTGTGTTGACCTTTTATCAGCAAGATAACAAGCTTACAAAGAACAGAGATGACTTTCTGGATACAAGTGACATAAGCTGAAATTGTACCAGCAATGTAACAATGTAGAAAAAAAGACCCAGAAGGCTCCCTTTTGAAAATGCAAAGCCTCATCCCATGTTTTACTATGCAGGTTGCTTTACAGAAGCTTAATGGTTGTCGTGGGCTTTTTCCCCCTCTAAGTTTCACTTACAGTGACATTCAGCTTTTATTTTGGCCACTCCAAAAACTAATTATGGAATCTTCCTAGAAGGCATTTAGTAAAACTAATCAGTTAGAGGAAGAGATCCCAGCACTGGAATCCAATTCCTGGCAGGACCTGCCCTTCCACCAATGGGATTCAGCCAGAACCATTAAGAAGTGATGCGTGAAACTTCTTACGGGAGATGGAAGTCTTTAGTGATCAAAGAAGATGAATGACTCAGAAGCACAAGTGCTAAAGTTTGCATTTATTTTCATGGTGAAAATAGGAAGGGAAGAAATGTCAAGGAGAGAACAACATGAAGGAAAAAATGCTTACCATCAAGATTAAAGCAATGGTGTGCAAAAAGAAAACTGGCGATGTGCAGAGCTAAGAATGGGTGCTTGTGAGTGTGAGCCTGGACTCAGCTGCATGACTTTTCCCAGTAGAAAGGCTCATAAATCATTTTAATTTCATCTCACCCATCTTACGTAAGTATTTTCTTCTGCAGAAAGAACTGATAGAAGAGCACTTTTTAGCCAGCGAACAAGTGGAAGGCCCGGCACTGCTGATCAGCCAGTCTCCCTTCCATAGGACTTTGTCCTCCCTTCCTTATCCTATAATTGTTCATATAAACAAAGACATATTTCCATTTAGCAAAATGCCCATTGCTCTCAGTAGGCTGGAGTAAGGAGGTTACTGCTGCATACAGCTAACCTCCTGCAGCAGAGAAAGACATTGAAAACGTGGCCTTTACTCTGTGCGTTTCCTGGAGGGAAGGCAACGGAACAGGAATTCAGATAAGAAACCTAACTGTTGCTGTTCTTCATATTCTGTGAAGTGTATTAATGGGGATAACAATACACATCAGACATCCTATTCAGTAACATTTTTAGTACACAACCGGGTCCAAATATAAACTATAATGACATATGGAGACTGCCTTAATAGCCATTTCAAATCAATTTAGTTTTATGTAGTGTCTCTCAAAGTATCTCAAGGTGGTGGCTTTGCAGTGACAAAGAAAATAATGGGCTAGTGATTTAGTGGGGTTAGGCATGGTGGCTTTCAAAAAGGAAGGCAAAGATGTTGCAGTCAGATGCACAGCTCTAATCCGAGAGCAGCACAAAGGTAAACGTATCCCTTCACTCTTGCACTACCAGAAGAAGCCTGGTAATGAAGACATGCTGGGTTCAGTTAAACTGAACCGTTCCAGGAGGCACAGAGAGCTTTTCCATTTGCAGACAGAACTGGAACCTAAATCTGAAACATTCTCACTCAATTGCTGAGATTAGGAAAAGCCAGGAAATAAATATTTGTGACCAATTCATTTTAGCAGTTTTACCATTATATTTCACAACCTCAGAAATTTTAGACTTCCTGTGGGTTGGACTTTTGCCCTACAGGCTTATTAAGTCAAAAAGGCAGCTTTAAGTGCCTTTTTCATGGAAACTGTTAAAGCTTCTCTTGAAGAAGCAGGATTCCAGTCAAGAAATCTCGATGTTATGTGAACACTGTGCTGCTCCTGTGAAGTAAAGATGGCCAGTAGATGAGTGTCCCCTCAGATCAAGGCATGGAAGTGACACACACCTCGTGGGACATAGCACTCCTGTTGATGAGGCCCTCTCACCAGCGCTTATCCCCAGAGGGCCCTGAGGAGTGGCCAGCTCAAAGTGGGACCTCCTGGGAGAAACAAGTCAATGCTTCTTCAGAGCATGTGTCTAGATGGCTGGTATCTTCACCCACCCCTTCCATGAGTTTTCTGTCTCCTGCTTACCATTCAGGTCAAGCTGCTCAGGAGCCATGGAAAAGCTTCTGTTTTGGCATTGTAAGTGAGACAATCACACGCAGCTCTTACATTTCCCTCCCATCAAATATTTCAGAAGGGGCTGCTGGATATGGGTGTTTCAACATACTTTTGGCAAGAGGGCGCATTGATGTCTTCCTATGGAAGAAGTAGGGATTTACTTCCTCTTTTTCCCAGATGAGAACCAGAGTTCCTACATGCCATTTCTCCTAGAGGCTTAAACCACCCATTTTCCCTTCCAGGTGCTAGGCCATGCTCAGAATTTGTCATTGCTGTTGCCTGTAAGCCAGGGAGCCATGGAAGCGTTACCCACACATGCCATCCTTGGCCTCAGCTGCAACAAAAGGCTGTTAGATGTCTTCTCAGCTGCCTCAGTGAGTGCTCAGGGGCTGCTCAGGATGTGAAAGCTGCATAGAGCCTGATCTGTGATGATCTGAAACGGTGTCTCCCCCTCAGCTCTCTGGATGAGCTCTGAGCTCCTTCAGTTGCCTCAGGGCTGATGCTGAACGCTCTCGCTAGAGCTCTCTATGCAGGCATTCACTGCTCCCACACACCCAAGTTTGCCAACTGTTGCACAGCGTAGTAACATCTCACAGTGCCTGTGAGTCACATGAGGTTGTAAGAACTGATGTGATGTCTGTTCATCTGGGGAAATGTTTTCCTTTCCTTTCTGCTGTACAAGTATTATATGCTTTACTAAATAAAGTGCATGTTCCCTATGCAAATGAATACATTTTGGAATGAGGATATACTGACACATTATATGTTAAATATGCATGACATTTAAAAACCCAAGAGCTAAAAATCTTTTATAAATATTAAAGAGCATGAAGTCTACTTTTTATTTTGATTTTATTTCTGATCTTGCACTCTGGGAAAAATACTATTTACATTATAAGACTGAATTATCTGTCCAAGAGCCAAACCTATAATTTTATTCTATCAGTCAAGCTGTATGTCACACTATTTCTATATCAAGACAATAAGGTTCTTTGAAGTACAGACACACACCTATTTGAAAGAAACTTCTGCTCTGAAAGCAGAAGGCTTTGGAATCAGTGGCTCTTTGTATCTTTCGAGGCAATGACAGCTAAATGGAGAAATGCAGCAGTGCAGCACCTAATGAAAAGAGGGTTTCTTTGCCGGCCAGGACCATATTCCATTAGGACATTCGGGTCCAGATTAACCTCTGCATGCATCTAACCTGATTTTGAATTACTTACCTTTAGTGGCTTAAAGTCCATCCTTTGGAGGTTCCTACTTCTCTTCCTATGCTAGAAGAGAGAGCAGGCCACCTCAGCTCCTAATGCGAGTGTCTAAGGTAAGTATCCACAATGAAAAGAAAGAAATCCAGACCTTGCTGAAGATGTTTTAAGTAATTATTGTGGGACCTTTGTTAGAAAAATTATCAGTCAGCTCATTGTTATGGCGTAGCCAATATTACCTCTAGGAAGTGTTCTCTACTACCTGTAGAATGGCTTACACACTTCTCTAGGAAGAACTGTTTAAGAAAAAAAGTGCAGTGAGACCAATGTTGACATTAAAGCTTAACCAGCACAGTTTTAGTTTACAACAGAAGGCACATAGCTTTGTGTTTCCTTCTGCCCTAAGACCTTAACAGAATTCGAAGATGTCATAAGTTTCAGAACAGACCACATCCATTTTTCACACTGAAAAATCAGGTATGCAAGTCAAATAAAAAGTGTACAGCACTGCAGAGAAGGGAAACTCTAGTTCTAGAGTCCCAGTAATTTGCCTTCCTGCAACACTATTTTTTCTTGATGAAGACAAAACTGCTCTCAGCTTGGACCTTACTGACCTCACTAAACTATTCCATGTGCTTCTGCTGCACTATGGGGCTGCAAGTAAAGTAACAGATATGGCAGAGTGCAATGGGACATCAGTGAAGAGTGGCATCTGGAACTAAAGAGTGGCACTTAGCTGGAACTAAAAAGCACTGTCCTCTCACTTCCCTGTTCCTGATACCAGCAAAATGCCCCTCTCCATTTCCAGATCAGGACTAGAGCAGTGGGAAAAATTTTCCTTATGTATTTGCCCTTCTTTCCTCTGTTGATAGGAATTTAAAGACAAACAGTCACCTCAGTGGATGGAAAACAGTAGAACTTCATGCCCTTAATGAATGGGCAGCAGGAACTCACCCTGGTAGTGCTAAATGGCTGCACACGAAGCTAGCCAGGCTCAGGAAATGAAACCAGATCCCCAAATGCAGTCTGAGATAACTGAAAGTATGCACTGAAATTTACGGTAGGAAAATGACTGACTGGAAAAAAAAAAAAGGTCTGCTCTGCTCCTGCATCTCCAAAACATTTTGTACCATTTTAACACTTCAGAAAGATATCTGCCAAAAGTTCTTTTTCCTGAAGGTCAAATGTATTTCTCTTGTAAAAAAGATGAAGCAGCAGTTTTATGTCTTGGTTACTCCTATGAAAGCGACTTAGGAAAAATCCTAGGATTGTTCATATGTTGAATTTTGATGTTTATTGCTTTCTGGCAGTGACTTTAAAGCAAAGGTTAAACCTGGTCTGCAAATGATCCAGCCTCCTGCTCAAAAGGGTTAGTGCCAGTGCAGCCTGTCTAATATTGCTGCTGCAATCTGTACTTCTATTCAGAGTGCCACCCTGTGGACACGGTTGCTACCACGAGCTCCTTTGGACAGCCCAGTGGTGCAACAGTCAGGAGCTGACAGCAGTGGAAACCAACTGGTGGTGTCACCATCAGCTCCAAGACACACAGTGTCAATTTCAATCTTGCAAGCTTTTGGTTGCCTTGGGGCAAATTTGTGTAGGAAGAATGTAAGTTTTTGTACCAACATACAACATCTGTTACCAAAACCCATCTTTGCTGGTGCTTCCTACCCAGCAGTATATGAAACACCACAAATTTGAACAGAATAGGAAATAACCAGTTGATAAAGTTGCGAAGGTGTCCTGCACTGCAGCACAAATGCAGAGCTTTGCACGTGGACAAGAGAACAGAGAAGCCCCTTCTCATCATAGATGACTTAAGCCTCTAGTAAGCACAAGTTCATTCTTAAAAGCCAAGATTAAACAGATTAAAATACAATTTTCTTTCTGTTTGTGTAAGACTTGCAAGTTTATACACTGGAGATTGCCATCATAAATTTTAGGGCTCTAAAATTATATTAGAAAGCCTAGAACAACCTTGTTTAGCAAAGGTGTGCCTTGCAGCATTCTTTCAGTAACACCACTTTGGCTGCCCCTTACCTCTGGGGTGAGGTATTTCATCATGATTTCCTTTCCCTTCTCTCCCAGCTTTTCATCTGGAGCAATTTCATATTCTGCCTGGAACAGATATAAAGAAATTGTCAATATTTGCACTCGTATTTCACTATCATAACTTCATTTTGGATGTGGTCTTACCCAAACGTTCTGTCTGAAGAATCTGGAGAATAAAAACAGTTTTTTGATGGAAGTAAAACCTGTACACAGAAACTGTCCAAAAATCTTCCACAATATTTTGAACAAACCCTGGTAATTTGTTTTCTGAGATTATATCTCTTCATTAATACCAATACAATTTAATTCCTTTATATTTTACAGCCTTGCCAAGACAATGTTCAGAAAGTAACCAGAGACAGTAACTCCCTGGGTCTTGCTTAAAGAAAAAAGAGGATACAAAAGGTAATTTTTTTCTCTCAGTAGTAGAGGAAGCGAGTTTTTGGTTAATTCTTGCCACACTGGTATTTCAAGCACCAGATGAACTCCTTCGCTAGGCTGCCTGATTGGAAGAATGGGTCTTCCCTATTTATTTACATCTTCCCTTGGTCTAGCATCCCTTCTACAGTGCCATGAGACTTGCCCATCACTTTTAGTGATCCTCCAGCCAACTCTCATGAAGGCAGATCTGAGAGCCATTTTTTTTAGGCTGATTTCTCAGGATGCAGATTAAAACAAGAGAGGAGACAGCATAAGAAACAAAGAAGTATTACTGGTGCATTATGAAGACATGAATCACTTTAGTAGAAGTTTTGGAATCATGGAAGGCATTCAAATTAAAAACATGCTGCATAGAGTCCCAGTTACAAAATGATAACGACAAATTTGTAGAGGCATTCCAACTTGGCACTACCCAAGGTACAAAGATTTAGCCTTAGGATCAAAAGATTTTCCAGGAAAAAAAGTCAGCCTAGCACTTTTCATGACTGCTTGTATTAGAAAAAGGATCCCAGATAATCCTGCCAAACCAATTAAGTAACCTGGTCCAATACAAGCTGTTTGAGATGATAAATGAGGAGGAAGTTAAAAAAAAGAAAGTAAATCAGACTGAACTGGCAAACACACAGAAGTACAAACTTCAGAACTATTGCCCACTCGAAGATGTATGTACTGCTCTGACTGAGATACAGTAAATCTGAAGGAAGGAAGGCTGCAATGGATTCCCAATGTAAGCAGACCCAGGAATGACACGAAAACCACAGCGTAGTAATAATGCTACTACCCACCTACCTGGACAGTGCTGATTTAGCTACTGCAGCTTAAGTCTAAAGCTATGTACTTAACCATGTACACAGCAGGTCGCCTGAACAGTTTAGAAAGACGATCTGATTTGGTTTGGGAAGTGACAGGGACTGCAAAGAACCCAGACAAATCTGTACTGCTGATGGCAAATGCACTGAAAGCTGAAATCCACAAGAGCAGTGCTTCTCTTTCAGTGCCATTTTGGGAATGAACCAATTATGTACCCACAAAACTTATTACAAGGGTTTAAAAAGACATCTTTCATCCACTTTCCTGTCCTTTTAGATGCTATCTAAATATGGGTTGTTTCAGCCCTGTAAGCATGGGTAATCTCAAATGTTTACAGCATCTTAACAGCAGTCTTCTCCACAATTCCTTGCTACAGCATAAAGCAGTGGCAAGGGTAACATAAGGAACAGTTTCTTAAAAGGTCAGAGTTGCATCTTACTTTGCCCCTTACAGTTTGTGGTTAGGTCCACACACAGACCAGGAGTTTTTCATCTGAAAGAAAACCAAAGCAATGTATTTTAAGGAAAAAGAATCTATCTAAACAAAACCTTTTGCACAGAAGACTGCCAAACAAAGAGCTCTTTGGCACTGCCTTGTCATGGAAGTGACTAGGAGAATCAGTGAGTCCTCAAATCAGTGCTATTTACAGATTGACTAATAATAACTGCTTCTTTCTCCTTCAGTTGCTTTCAGATTCTGAATACTCTACCACACTTTTCTGAAAAGGCCAAAAGAAGCTGGGCTCACAGATTTCCTAATGGATCTGTCTCCATTATCAAACATTGGTCATCACATCAGCTCAAGACCTGCAGGATGGAGATTTGGAATATCAAATATTCACTTATACATGGTAAGTGCCTGGCAACTACCAGTGCCTCCTTTTGGAGCTGGATTGGTGAAATAAAGAATGATGGTGCTTTGAAAGTTAAGTATTAAGACATGTAAGCCAAGATCTTAGCTTATATAAGTGGAGAAATGTGAATTTCTCAAACAGGTAATAATTTGGATGCAGAATCTCATGCATTTGGTCTGATCCGTAATAGCTATGTCCTCTTACTGATACATGTGAAAGTGCTTCAGTAATCTCTTGACAGAATGTTTTCTTGAAGATGTTGTTTGGCCACACAACTCTCTGACAACAAGGATTTATGTCAGGAATGCAAATGGTACAACTAATGCATTTTTCTACACAAAAGTAAATTTTCCACAAAGTTGCTAGCTTTCTCTTCATTACATCCACTAGTGAATATGTAGACTCCAGAAAAGCAACACCTGATACAAATCACAATACACAGTTTGCTTGGGACTAGCAGATCCTGCTAGTATATTAATTTTCTAGTAAATAAAAACTGATTCAGAGTTGTCCTTTGCCACCTAAAATACATCATAAGGTTGTCAAAAATTCAGTGTCCCATCAGAACTATAAAACAATAAGCAAATTGGGACAGAGCTGAAGAAAGAATTTTTGCAGGAATTGGATCAGTGTTTTGAAATACACTTCCTGATGGGATTCGACATGTGCAGAACTAAACACACACACACAGAGTATCTAAGATAATTGGGAAGGGATAAAAAGAACATTTATTTATACTTGCATTTGACATTCTCAGAAAATGCTACGGGATGGTGGTGAAGGTAGGAAGTGACAGACAAGGGAAGGTGTGAAAAGGAACTGTAACTGTGAACAGTGTTGATTTCACTGTGGCTCAAGTACTGTAAGCCTGCTTCATTTTGTTTCTGCGTTCATTATTATTTCTCCCCTTGGTGCCACTTTTGAGCCACTTGGCACCACAAGACAGTGGTGCACTTTCAGCCATAGACTGCTACTGCAAGCAGAATTACACACATAAAGAGTCACTTCCTCATGTTCTCTCTGTTGCATGCCTGGGAAAAATACCAATATCCTTGACTCTCAATCTTGTGCTTAAATCACAAGATTCATTCCCTTCTTCCAAAAGGGAAGAAGGGAATGAATGAATCTCAAAAGCATAGCTAAAATTTGAAAATGCCTAATTGGTAGAAATAACATTATTAGTTAAAATCCATGTGAAACAAAATATTTTCCATTATTCCTTTGATGAATCCAGGCATGTGTTTCAAAGCTCCTGCTCTGAAGTCTAATAGCTTCTCCATGCCCTAGTTAGGTCAGACAGGGCCCTATTCATTGCTCATAAATGAGGAGAGGATTTACAATCACCCTGACCACATGGGACAAGCCGCAGGGAAGGCTCTCTCTGCAGACAGGCATGGATCCTTCCGTCGAAATAGCGAGAGGATGTGGGCTCACTGCCGTTTGTTGCTAACTGGTCCTTCGGCTGCTGTTTTGGAGGTAGTTATTCAGGCGGCTCCTGCTTCCCTAGAAGGAACCCTAGCTAAATATACACATGGGTGTGTAAAGTGCTGTCCTGCAGCAGCCATCCTTGGGATGGGCCACAGGAGATGGGATGGGGAAATGTGATGGTAACCTTCTTTGTGATAAGGCCATGACCTCAGGGATGACCAAGAAAGGGCTGGATAGAGACTGCAACCAACAGACAAGATTAAGCATTGAGCGAAAAAGAGCGCTTTGGATGAAACTGGCTGAGTCACCAAGACCGGTGGGGCTCACATGAGCAACCTTATTTCTGACATTGCCTTTACTTTCATCTTAACATTCTCTGACTTCCTGAAACTGCGTGGTTTAAAACTATGTGTAAAATGAAAAACAGAGCCTAAGGAATCACTCTGGATCCAGGCGGACTGTCCCTCACAGCAGGCATCTGCCAGTTGGCTGGCTGGGTAGGGCACAGCTGCGGGAGTCAGTCCTCTGTACCCGCCAGGAGATGGACACTGGAAGGATGCTTCTAGAAGAGCAGGGTTAGGTTTCTCAGTACAAGTCAGGAGCAATAGAGTCAAATCCTGAGCACAGGCAGCAGATTTCATCTTCTGTTTTGGTCCCAGTTTTATACCTATACCTTCTACCAGTACCTCCTCTGTTATCCTCAACTTCCTAACTGCTGCAGAGCCTGCTTCTTCCACCTTGATCTCTGATTTCTGCCCTGTTATTGCTCCTGTGCTCTAACAATCATCCTTGCACTTGCCTCCACTGAGATTTAAAGTCTGTAACTGAAAATTGGAAAGCACAAAGCAAACAGCTGGGATTCATAATAACTCACATTTCTAAATGAAAAGTTAACTTGAAACCACATTTTTCATGTTAAAGCACAGGACAAAAAAGAGTCCTTTTGACTGTTTAAAAACACATTTTGAGTTAATGAGTTTGTTGATATCAACAAACTGGCATTTCTGATGGAAAAAGCCTTGAACAGCTTTAAGACACACATACACAGATGGTTTATACACCATGCAAGGGACTTAACCAAATGAAATCTCTCTAACAGAGACACGTTTTTTACAAATGGCACTAAATGGATGCTCGTTCATCCTGTTACCCCAGATAAGTGTAATGTGTAGTGAAGCATTCAGCTGAAAATTTCACCCAAAGTGATGATAGTGTCTCTCAGCCTCTGCCCCAATGCCTGGATAACACAAGCAGAAACAACCCAGAGAGGCACTGGGGCTACTTTTCTCCACGTGTACTTTTATCTGGCTTCAGTGCAAAAAAACAACAGAACATAGGAGAGAAAATAACTCCAGGTTTTGTTCTCCTGGATCAGAATTAGCTATTCTCTGCTCCCAGCTCCCTCCAGTTAGTCTAAACCTAATCCACATTAAAATGTTAGAAATCCTCCCCTGAGAATGAAAAAAGTTCAAAAATGATGGATGGGAGAAGATGAAACAGGAAAGTGGCTCAAGAGACTTGCAGTAAAGTATTCATTACAATAGCACAGCAAAATCAGAGAGCCAGCACCCCTTCTGAGGAGAGGACACCAGCAGGAGGTCCCTGCTGCAAAGCCACCTCCTTGTGCTGTAGGCACAGGCTGGCTGGGAAGGAAATGTACATTGCTAACGGGTTAGCTGCTCACTGATCTGCCTTTCAGCACAGGAAATGTATCCCCCAGCACTTTATTTTAATGGCTGTCTTTCAACAGCTAGAAAGCTCTATGACGTTGTTAAAATATTTGTAAGCACAGCAAAGTGTGCTTTGGAGCTGTGTGTGAATTCTTTGTTAAGGGCTTATGGACAGCTGATTTAAAAATAAAACAGCTCCACGTAATGATAATAGTTTGTTTGAACAGTTCCTTCATCTGAATGGCTACATAAGAGTTCGGTGAACTACTCGTGGGAGATCTTGTTGTTTATGTGCTCAGATGAGCGTATGATGTGTGTAATCACACATATTCAGAGGCACAAGCTGAAACCATTGGTTCTTTTTACTGGATATTTTCCTCTTTTGAAGTCATGAAATTGTTTGCATGATATCCATGGTAAGAGATGGCTCTGTCCTTACTGCCTCACTGTGTAGCCTAGGACCACTGTAGTCACTCACACCGACCCCAGAGCAGAAGCAGGAGCCTTATCACTTTCATCTTTTAATGTTAGGACCTACTGCCTACAGTCATGTATCTTTGTAGCCTATTTTACAACTGACAGGTTGTGGCTAATAACTGGGGAACTGTTCTCAGAACACATGCAGGAACTTTCAGTTTCTGGGCACTTTAATCTCAGTTACAAGTAGAAAGTGGCCAAGGTATTAATGAGTTTTAGAGGGAACTAATAGATACGCAGCTACACACATGCAGAATGCAACAATACAAACGGTTTTTTCCTTCAGAAAGCCAGCCTGAGTACTGCTAAACAGTACAGGAAACAACAACAACAACAAAACATTACCAAAACAGATGCTGCGAAAATTAGATTTGCATGAGACGACATCAGACCAGGTTAGTTATTTCAACTGGCAGCTGAAATAAATGTCCAGCAGAGAAGAGATTTTTTTCCCATATGCACTCAAGTTTGCACAGTCTGGTTGATCTAACCAGCCTTTGGAGGCAAAGGAGTTGGGAGAGTTCTTGCAAAACTTGGTTGTGTCCTAAGTAAGGAAATTGAGCTTACTGGTAGGCTGCTGGGTGCCTGACTCACCTGGGAGCCCCAGTTCCTGCTTTCCTTGAAGACAACTGAGTTCACAATTAAAAAACAAACAAACAAACAAACAAAAAAAACTATTAAAAATTAGGAGAGATCAATTATGAGCTTCTGCCAGTGACTTACCGAGTGGCCTGGTAAAGTCACCCAGCTGTGCTTTTACTTCGCCTTCTTTCTGTAAAAGATAGGTTCTTATTTCTCAATTTGCAAAAAGCTCTCTGAGCCTCTGATGGACAACTAAACACATTTCTCTATTTTATTTTTAATTTGATATTACAAAAAAGCTAAGCTTTGCATCTCTCATTATAAATGTAATTAAGCCAAAGAAAGCTTTGGCTTCTTCTGCTCAGAGCTTGTTACAGCAGGTGGCCTCAAAAAAAGTTCCATGTTCCTGGTGGCCTCAGAATAGGGCTTTAAAGTCAAACTTCTGGTTTCATTACGGGACTTTTTGCCTAACGTAGGCCTTGGCCTGAATCCCACTACTCACTCAACACAGTGTGACTGCACTGGGTGAATTTCAGTAGCCATCACCCAACTTAATGGCTGTGCTGCTAGACCTTAATATTGGATAATGCAGGGATTTTCACAGTCTGGGAGCAAACTTGTTTGGAATTTGAGATCGACAAAGGAGACTGCTGTTAATTAGCTCTAAAAAGAAGAACAAATATTCAGACCTCCACACAGCTCAACATTTTGTTCACTAAATCAGTGCTTCATGATGGCAGGTACCTCACTAGAAGGTGCTGGTTGGCTGCAATAAGCACCTGGAGCATCCTCCTGTTTTTGCTTGCCTTGAGCATACCTGCACAGATCGGCTGCCAGCAGTAGCTGTCTCATGACCCTCGTGAGCTGAGCCTTCCCACTGAGGAAACTCATGACCAGCACTAGGAATATAAGGTGAACTGTAATCATTCAAAACCTCTTAGAGAAACCTTTCCATGGCTGTGCTGATTTAAAGGTTGCCCTTCTTAGCTTGCAAAAATCTGAGGGTAAATTCTTTGGTTTGTCATTTAAACAATACACTTTCAAACAATACACTTAATGCTGACGTGAGGAAATCTCTAACAAGATGATGCATGTATTCTCTGAGAAGGACTATTAGTTTCCAGTCATGCAAGTATTGTCTTCACTGTGAATTTTCTATCACACCCCTCACATCTATCAGTCGAAAAGCACAGCGCTGCAATATATCAAGATATGTGCATGTGGGAAAATACCTCCTTTGGTTTACCTGTGAAACTGATTGTGTGCAGTCTTCTGCCACTCAGTGCTGGGTAATCCTATACTCTGATAAGCACTAAGTGGGGAGTTTTTAACCTACTGCAGGTGTGTTGCTCTATCATTTGCTATTCTGGTAGCATAGAGACCTAGTGTCTACTGCAAGTAACAATTTGAGCCAAATCCTGCTATAAGCCATCTGAAGAAAAGGTCAATTTTACAACACACTGCTACATTTCAGCAGTCTAGGTGCAAAATCAAACTGCAAAATGAGTCCAATGAAAATGTACAGCAAGAGCATTAGGATGTTTTAAATTATGTTAATCAAGTAAAAAGGTTTACAAAAGTTCAAAGATTGCTTTATGAATTGGGACGGTACCAAATATGCCAACTAAAATGGATTATGATGCAACTTTACTCAAAACTTTCTGCAATGCAGATTTGTTGTAGTAGCTGTGGTACTAATAAAAACTGAGAAATTTCCCCTCCCAAACTCTTACCTTTACAACAGTGCAACCTTCGCATCTGCTTCTACTTCACAATAGCTTAGCCACAGCAGAAATTAAAAAATAAAATAAAATAAAATAAAATAAAATAAAATAAAATAAAATAAAATAAAATACATATTCCTGTTGGTATACATTGCTTTGCCTTTGACCAGCTTTTCTCTAGCTAGTATCAGCTAGAGAGCAAAGGCACTTTGTGATGACAACTGGCAGCTCATGTGCCTGCGTGGTGCTTTTGGCTCATCTATGCCCTGCCCTTCAGGAGGCTCCCAGCAAGGAAGCCAGTGAGCATCTTTAAACTGTGAGCAGCTACTGCTGGCACTACACAGAGCCAAACGCTGCCAGATTGGGAACGAACATCAAGTCTGCCCAGGAGGCTGGGGGCACAGCTCAATGGCCGGGTTAGCTGGGAGCTCACTGGGATGGGAAATGGTGCTGGTTTCTATAGCAGGCTCGTCGCGTTCCTTGGTGACCTCAATCAAAGTCATTTCTATACCTTGTGCGCCTGTTTTCCTATTTGAAAAAACAAGATATCAACCAGGATGTCCTTTGTAAATCACCCTGGAATCTACTGATGGAGAGGCTTGGTAAGAGTGAGGCATTATTACTGTCACACTCCTCATCCCCTCTTGTCAGTCCATTCATCATCTTCCTTTTCTTCCTTCTCTTTGCCTTCTAACACTGCCGACTGCAATGATATCAGAAGACATTACTCACAACAGCCCAGCTGCTTGTGCTGTGGCCTTAAGCGAGGCTCTGCCTGCACCAGAGAGGGCTGCCTGTCTCCCGCCCCTCCTGATGGCTCGTGTACCTTGAAGCTGGCCCCAAACCTGGGTGGAGCACTGCCCCTTTACTTCCAACAATGCTGGGGAGCTGCTAGGTTCACCCCTGCCAACAGCTTGCTCAGGTCCAGAAGACGCAATCCCACATCCCACGAAAGTATGATTTCCTGAAGTCAGAGCACTGTGCGTGTCAGGAAAGGAGCTATGCAGCAGCACTGCTCTGATCACACACATCTCTGCCAGGGCTGGGTGCAGGTAGAGATCACTGTGTCTTCAGAGCAACGTTTCACTCCTCCTGCTCTGCCAGCAGGGTTCCTCAGCTAGCAGCTGAGGCATGGGGTGGCAAAGCACTGCAAGATCCCACAAGAAGTGACTTACCACCGAGTCGAGGAATCTAATGCAACACTCGAGCTCCGGGCGGGTTTCACAGAACTGCCGAAAGAGAAGCCTTCCAATCGGCTGCTTTTCACATATGCTGCAGTAATCTCTCTCTAGAGGCAATAAAAAGAAGAGAAGCATGAAAATGAGAAGAGCTTTGCCTTTTGGGCTGGCTAGGAGTTTAAAACACAGCAAGTGAGTGCAGAAAGATGATCCCAAATAGAAATGCTTTCTCCCCACCGCGTTTCAAATCTGCAAGTACAAATGTAATGAATGGTTTAAGTCTCAAACAAGACAGGCTCAGTTTTACAGGGCTGATGTATTTAAAAGCACCACAAAGGCCATTCAGCTATTATTCGTGAATAATTTCACGTTTTTCCATGGCGGAATTGCATGTACTCCGCAAAAGTACCACACAGACAGGCAGCATTTGTGGGAAATGTCAAGTCCCTGAAATGTGAGTCATGTATTGAAAAGTGCAGGAGCATTAGAGGAGAAGCTGGAATTTGTGACTTTCCTGGTTCCTTCCGGATATGCTTTAAAGTAATGCATATTTCCTAATTTCTGGAAATGCACAGTTCACTCTCTACTAAACGTTTATTGCAAAATATGTATTTTTAAAGGTTTCAAAATTTTTATTTACTTTCAGAGCACCAACCTGCAGTTGTTGTACACAGCATCTAGCTGATGCCAGTTTATCTGGTCCTTGGGTGCAGCGTGACCCAAAGGTCACCTTTGGGTGACCTGCAAAGTCACCCAAAATGGGGGTGAAAATCTGGGTAGCTTGAAGGCTTAGAGAAGCAGCCACTTCTCACTAATGCCATGTCTTTTGTTTAGAAAATATAACCGGCAAATCACGCGGGCATGAAAATGAATGATCTACCTGGCAGAGTAACTAAGCAGATTATATAGATTAACATTGTGCTCCTCTACAGACATTTATTTCTCCATAAATAAACATTGTTAAATGTTGTTCCCCTGTGCTGGGTCCTCCTTGCACCCAGAACCAGCCTCTGCTGAAGCACGAGCTCCCTTACTGTGCAGGAAAAATATGAGAGGGGCTGCCATCATGAACTGGGATTGCACCAGTACGAACAAGGTGGACGTTTTTGGTGAGAGCAGCAGATCTCTCAGCCTGTTTGGAGTTACAGCACTTGCTGGAGACACGTTATTCCTTTAGAAGCACACACATGTCAAACAACATACTGTGTTTCCTTAAGTGTTCCTCTCACCACCCTCCTCGCTGCCATATGGCAGTTGCTGTTATTATGGAAACAACCAGCTTCTAAACACATAACATCACACTGCAAACAGACATACTAAACCCACACAAGTTGTCGGTGCCTTGGTTACTTCTTTCTCAGGCCTGGAGCTCCTTGCGCAATGGCTTTTATTTCCCCTCTGCTTTGTCCCCCCACGTTCCAGATCCCACAAGGACAAATTCTGCAGGCACAAGTCTGTTTGTCATGGAGGCACTCAGCCGAAGGGCTCGCTTGGCACAGGCTGCACCCAAGGACCATGCTCTGCAAAGCGAGGACATCCCTCCTGAGAGGAAAATGGACATGTTGGGCTTGCTGGGCTGCATCTGGATGGCAGTTGGGTTTCACATGGCAGCCTGATGGCAGGAGCACACCAAGAGCACTTCTTTTGAGGAAGACCCATGCTGGCATCATGCTCTGCTCACAGGCAACTGCAGTTTCAGGAGGAGACCTCTGAAGCACCCTCATGGTGTGTGGGGATTAGCTGGGGTTAGCTGGATTTTACCTCAGCGTTTTCTGAAGCAGCCTAGGACAATTCACCCACACCATTTCGTGACTGGTCCTGCCAGCCCACGTGGGATCAAGATTTCACTCAATCTAGACAGAAGACTGCAGTGTTTTGGCACTCGCTGGCAAATAGCACTGCATCTAAATCACTGTGTAAATCTTAACTCGACCGCTAGTCAGCAACAAGTCTGGGATACTGGTTTGTTTGCAAGAGGAACAGCATAACACAGACATGCAGCGCCAGAGGCCCAGCATGACACTGAGCAGCCTTGAGCTATCCTTGCAAATGCTGCAAGTTCTCACTGCTTGGCCAAGAGCTCTCAGCAAGAAGGTGAAGGAATATGTAGCCAGGCACAGCACTAAGGCAGGCAAAGGAGGGAGGGAAGTGCTCGAGTGCATCAGAATGCCAGTTCTCAGTGTCTCAAGGGATAGGCAGGAAGCTGGAGCCCAGGTGAGGTACACTGAAGCTCAGGCGATGCAGCTGCATCTACCTGATGCTGCTTTCTGCTGTCATGATTATCTTATTCTTCTGAGGGTGCAGAAAAAAACCCACACCCTGATGCTACACGAGCGTGCAAATTGCACTTTGAGTAACTGTACTTACTAACACATAAGGAAAAGAAAACAAGAAGACAAATACTATTGCAGATGTAGATAATCTAAACGCAAAGATGATATGAGCATGATGTGAGACGATATGCTGCACTTCAGCAGTATCTGATTTGGCCAGCACATGGGAATGGTGACCTGTTTGTAATGAGGAAAAAGGAAATACCAGAAATAATCTCCAAAAACACAAGAGCCAGACCAGTTCCCTGGAGCCATCCACTCCTTGGTAATGTTCATTTAAGTGCTGGATATACCGATACAGACAATAAATACATGATGCAACTGTTTTCATTCCTTGTAGGTGACATACAGTATTTTCTTAGGCCCTAGTTTTGCACTGACCTCACCGACTCAGCTCCAGGATCCTGCTCTCAGCTCATTCTTGGGATGCACAGGGCATAGCATGGACTGAGAAACAAAAACACCTCTCTCAGCTCGCGCAGAAACAGAGTGGATAGCTTTATAGCACAAGGAGCAAAGCATAGCAGAGGTGTTGCTTCTAAGAGGCCCAGCTGAGGCACCCAGAGCCGTGCCGAGGAGCTGCTGCCTGCAGGCAGGGGACAGATGTGGATGGAGGGAGCAGGAATGGTGGATCCCTGGGGTCAAGCGCCGTGTCGTGCTCGGCCTGCCTGCCAGCAAAAATATCCCTCCAGTTTCAAAGTTTGAAAAACAGAAAGAATGATTTCCTGAGGAAATGGAAATGTTAAACACTTGGAAGTGAAACCATATGCTTACAATGATGAAGTGTAATGAAAACAGCCCTGAGAGTGATATCTTTGGTAGTTGGACCCTCCTGTTTCAGCAGTATTCTGCT
This sequence comes from Centrocercus urophasianus, assembly GCF_019232065.1. NCBI lineage: Eukaryota > Metazoa > Chordata > Aves > Galliformes > Phasianidae > Centrocercus > Centrocercus urophasianus. The sequence continues at coordinate 5,241,610 of NW_024884722.1, forward strand.
CAACACCTGCAAAGTCACCCAAAATGGGGGTGAAAAGCTGGGTAGCTTGAAGGCTTAGAGAAGCAGCCACTTCTCACTAATGCCATGTCTTTCGTTTAGAAAATATAACCGGCAAATCACGCGGGCATGAAAATGAATGATCTACCTGGCAGAGTAACTAAGCAGATTATATAGATTAAATTGTTTATGAAAAGTTTTTATATAAAAATCATATAATAATTCTAAAGAGAAATAATATTTACTCTAAATTCTACTGACTCATTTTTGCTGTACCTTACAGCTCATGTATTAAAATACTGCTTTAAAGAGCACACAGAACATACCAAAATAGTCACCTCTGTACGCAGATAATGCCATCAGCATTCAAGGTCTATAGCATATCTGTTCCCTAACAGATATTTTGGAAATGTCCTGAAAAACTCCCAAGCACACAGCTAGGAAGAACAGTCCTATTAGTACCATTCCATACTGGCTAAGGCACGCTGTTGATGAAGTGGAAAAAGTAAAATGAGGTAAGAAAGAAAGCAGTTGCCAAGAAGTAGCTGACTTTCAAGTAAAAGGGAAAAAAGCTAATATTTCATTTAGATATAAACCTCTCTGTGCTTTCTGAAGACTTTTTGTCTTAATTTGCTTTTTACATATCTTGCTTTTTCAGAAGATTCAAAATATCACCTTAGCAATTTCAGACAGAAACAATGGTCTGTAGAGAGATCAGGTCCTTCCTCCTCTTTCACACTTGCCATAAATGTGGGCTTTCATAGATATAGTGTTGAGCTTGAAAACTGGGTGACAGCCCTTGGCTGAAAAGCAGTTTCTTCTGACATAATTTCACGTGGTGCAACCTGCAGGTGTCTAAGTGAGAAACCTTTCCTCACACTGCTCTGGGAAGTTGTACTTCTCTTTCTGGACCAAAGCCCTGCTTTTGAAGGGCTGCTGATCCAACACCTGCTATCAGCTGGCAAGGCTTCCTCGTGCAAAATGCCTATGAGGTGTGATGTGCTTAAGTTTAACCTCACTTCTGAAGTGTACAAAGGCCAGGAGCATCTTTCCAACTTTTGGCCATTGCCGGTGTGCCTACTGATGGCACTTATGTACTATCTATCAAGCAGCCTTTTACTTCCATTTTTAAAATACTGGAGTTCCAAGAGAAGGTATTTCAAAGAGATGCATGGAGAATCACCAAGAAGTCATGCATCATGCAAATTTGTTCTTGGCTTCTGGATCTCTTCTCCCATTGGCATTAAATCAGCCTGGACATAATTTGAGTGAAATCCAAATTCTGCTGCCTAAAAATAAAAACAAATCAAAACAAACAGAAATTCCTCCCAAGCTCCTGGAAACCCAACAGGGGGCATAATGACAATTGTTCTTTATCCTGCTTACGCTTAAGTCTCTAAAGGACCCGAGAAAAGAGCTCACCTCCCTCTTCCAATTCCTTTTTTAAGTTGAATAAAAATGACAATCTTAGAAATAGAAGCTCCAAGTCCAGTACTCATCTGCTGCTCTGCCTCCAGCCTTCATCAGTCCAGAACAACAAAAAAACACTAAAAACTTGGAAAAAGAGATCCCAAGTTGGACAATAGGAAGCAGTAGCAAAGCCCAAACTGGCAAGTAGACCTTTGCAAGACGGCTGGCACACTAAACATGAAAATGTCCACGGTGCTGAGGCCTGTCAGAGTGATTCCACCAGCCATGGGTTGGTAGAAACTTCAGTAGAGCTGTCTCAAACTTGCAACATGACTGATGTCTCAGTCCCCATTCAAACTGAGGGGGAATTCTACGAAAGTAGATTCTAACCAACCCAGCCCAAACCTCCAACCAGATCTGTTATTCTTTGCACATCTCTGCTTTCTACATGTGAGCTCTCTTACAGGGGCACTCGATGGTAAGGAGAACAAAAGCAAGAATGAAAGGCAAGAATAAAAAACATGCTACAGAATCTTACAGCCCGTCGTACAGTTTGTACTTTCAGCAGTTTGATTCTTTTTGTCAAAAAAAAAGACCGCAGCCTTTAAAGTATACAGCAATATTTTGTGTCCAGCTGGGGTACCAATGGAAAACATTGTTTCTTTAAACAGCAAATAACCCCATCTAGAGCTATAGTAATACAAATACATTTAAAGTCAGTAAGTCTAATGCTAGGGCTTATAAATATGTCTTATAATTTACTTCTGCTCTTCTCCAGCTGAAAGTGAAATTACCACTGCCTACATATAAACTTAATAAATAGAACATACTAAAGTGCCTAGTCTTTGAGGCTGATGAAAGTTCCTTCTTATCAAAGACTCCTTTGTGCATGCTTTAAAAGGATTTAACTTGCTTTGATTGCATTATTAACAGTGTCTGTGTTGCTCTTGTATCTCAGAATAAGCTGGAAAGCTGGAACATTAGTTCTTACATTGAACAAAAGTCACTTTGCCATCTATAATAAATACGTTTCAATACAAAAGATAATCCTTGTGTTCAAAAGCAAGATATTAAGGCTGGCCACGCTAACACTTCTGCACACCCAGTTATTACATTCAGATTTCTCTATATTCGTCACTACGGGAGATCTCACAGCCAGTCAGAACTTCATAAACTTCGTTGGAAACTCAGATATTTTCAGTGAGAAACATGTCAGGTTTCTTTCTTTCAGAAACTGAAAGTTTGGGCCCATTTCTGAGGAAGGAACGTGGATACTGCTCCTCGAACTGCAGCACCTGGCCAACTACAGACGCAGTGACCCAGTGAAGGACTCTGTTGTCGGTGCGACTGCTCAGGCATGGGAAGAAGCAATGGAAATGAAGTTACTTGTCCTTTCTTGTGTGCTTTTTTGCTGCTTTCTGAGTTTTGGTGCTGTTGTTGCTGATTTGTTGTGTTTTGTTGTGCATGTGGAAACCTGTTGTTCGGATGCTGAGGACTCTGCATTTGCTCTGTCTCCAGTGATGTGTTTAAGATGTGAGGCAAGCCAGATGGTTAGAAAATACAAGACAGGAATAAAAATGCCTCATTTTGCTTCATTCAAAAATTCCCAGGAACTGTGGCAGTAAGTCATGTTACAAAAGCCTAATACAAGCAGCTAGACTCCTGTGGGAATTCAGTTACCAGTACAAATTATATTCTGCATCCTGCAGACCTCAGTGGCATGCTGTATTTATAACACGGGGCTAATAGCACTGCCCTACCTCAAAACAGTGTGGCCAGAATAAGTCTATTAAAGTGCCTGAGCCCAGAGTGCTGCTGGATAGCCCTGTGGCTCTTTGCTATTTACGTGCGACGCGAAGCCCCGGAGCGGAAAGTTAATCCAGGAGAACACAGCAGAGTCTTTTTATACATTAGCTGCTATACTGCTCCATAACTTCACCTGGCACTTCACAGAGATTAAAAATGACGATGCAGCCCCTGTCCTGGAGAGTGTTTGTCTTGGCAGGGCCAGTGCAGCACAGGTGCACGACTGCGATGCCGGAGCCAAGGCTGCGATGAAGCTTCCTGGTGGCAAAAGCGCGCTCCCTCGAACAAGAAATATTTCATCTGCTTTCTCTGTTTTTAATAAAATATGGACGTGTCACACCTTCTGTTAGGATAATGGTTTGACAAATTCCTTGTTTTGAAGAACGGCTCTTCCCAGTTTGTGGCTAAACCCAGCACTTCATAGCTGCAGAAGCTCGAGACCTGCCTAGTAAGCCCTGGGGAAAAATACATTTTTTGGCCTTGGCTGCTTTTTTTGCCCTTGAATTTCGGATTTTCTATAAGAAACTTGGAGACCCTCATCTATGCTATCACAGTGAACGTTGTTTTGGCACCAACTCTCCAAGTTTAATTAATTAAAAATACAAATGCAATCAAGCTTGTTTAAGACAATGGAATTCCCTCAAACTGGTATTAAGCCCTGCCAACTTAATTTTCTCTGCTTGTAGGCTGCTTTTTTAAAAAATAAACAAAATTTAATCTCCTGATCACTGAACATCTAATGTAATTATTCAGATTCAGACAGTGTTTGCTTTATATAACTCTGCTTATTTCCACTCTTTTCGTGGTATTAGGCTCCAGGGCTGAAGTCCACACATCACAGCAGAATTACACTGAAGATGGAAAGAGTCCAAACCTTAGACTTGGATCAGTATGGAAAAAATGTTTGGAGAATATTGTAACAAATTCACAGCTAAATGCACTTTGGTGATACATACGGATCTGCTCATTTGTTTTTTGAAAGCAGCTGTATTGAAACTTTGCTCACAGAACTTTATTTGAAAGTCAAATTCCGCAAACAGTTGCATAAATATGTTTGCACGAGTATCTGAACCAGAATGCCTATGTGGCTTTGTTGATTTTGGACAAAGCTCTTGGCAGGAAGGATAACAACCCACCCACCCTCTTTGCAGCAGCAGCAGGAGGGTCACACAAGACACTGCATACTCAGTGCAGCCACTGCACCCAAAACCAGGAGTGGAGCGCAGAGCCTGAGGGGGACCACAGTAGCTGGGGAGACATTAGGTAAGCCAGCCCTGCTACAGGAGGGAGAACAAATGCTCAGCTCTGACCCTAAGGAATTCGCCAGTGGAAGACAAGTTCTCATCCTAACGGAATCCATTCCCTCCATGCTTGTCAGGAAAACATCCCCACCAGGGGCACGTCATTCCAGCCCTCCTCTGAAAGCTCTGCATCATCTAAAACATTCTCATTTAGACAACTGCTTCATTCCCATGTGGCTCACTGAACAAGCCCCGAGTTCCAGTGTAGCCTTCAGATGCTGCTGGGTCAGGAGCCTGTTTGCCTCTAGAAGATGGAGCTTGCTGTTAGTACTGGAGCCGCTTTAAGCGACAGAAGCAGAAATTTATTTTTGCATGAAGTACTGGGTGCAGGGAAAGATAAATAATTGTTACAAGTCATGAAGGTGATGTGAGGCCTGCTGAAGGGGACGGAAAGATTCCCATCAATTCCAGGGGGTCTTTCATCAAGCTTGTCTCTCCCGCCTCTGCCAAACACAGTTTAAATGAATAAAACACTCAGTATGTCTCTCAGTTAGCACGACAGTGGAAATGCATGCACCTTGATTAATGGCCAGGAAATCTGGATTGTGAATGTGCAATGTGAGTATTTTAACATCTTTTTTAAACTGAAATTATTGGGTATCGTGTTCTTCAACACATGCTTTATTTTGCATTTGGCATCCAGTTAGAATAACAGTGCACAGACAGGGAATAGAAAGAAAAAAAGAACACAAAGACTGATAGACAGGCGGACAGATATCTTCTGCTAAATAAAAAAACGCAAACGACTAGTTAAATCTGGTTGCTGTTCCATACGTTACACTCAGAAAGCATGTGCCCCTGGATCAGTGCCTTTGATGAGGTTTGCTGAGCACACTGTCTGAACTGTTGTCTTCGAGGCTGGTCACAACGCTATTCGGGGCGCGGTGGACTTGCAAACCTCTCCATGTGGATCACAGAAGATGCACCAGCACCAAGACTTCCCAGCGCTTGAATGCGGCGTTTGTTCTGCAGCCCCAGGGGAAAGGCTCCTCACACCACCGCCGCGACTACTGTGCTGACCAGAGAGAGAGTTTGTCTTTATCTGCTGCAGCTACTTTCAACAATGTCTCTGCGGCAAGGTCAGAGGAATGGAAAAAATCCCTCAAAGAAATATGAAAGCTCACCTCAGAAGTGCCCTGGGAAACGTGGAGAACAAACACTTGGTTGTTCTCATTTTGTTCTACTTTGGATTGAGATGACAGAACTGGATGGCTTGTACTAAAAGAAGGTAGCTACTGAGATTTTTTTCATTTGAGACTTTTCTGTCCAGTCTTAGAGATTTCGACCGAAATGCCTAACTTATTTTCTGTCTAGTGCTGCTATTTAGACTCCTTTCTGGTGATATTCTGGTAATACGTGTTGAAAGAAAATTTCAGTGAAAGTTGTAATTTGAATGTTCAAGGTTATGAAATCTACAGAACTGTTGCTGTTGTACATAGCACAAAATAAACATCTCGATTCCAGGAAACTGAAGGAGACATCTTGTGAATCGCTTGCTTAAGACGAAAAGACTTCTGCAAAACTACTCTTCGACTCTAAACTACCCTGGTTAGAAATTGAAGCAGCCATCTAAACTAAACCTTTATCCAGGTCAGTAAAATGGCAGAACATACATAACCACCAGCACAGTCACTCTGCAAATGCATATTTAAGCAGCACACCTTGCTTGCAAGCACATAATAAAGGTATTCACAGAGGTTACTGGCTGTGCATGCCATTCAATAGTCACTGCAAGGTCTAAACATCTCAGCCCTTTTATTAATGATTCCTTCAACAAAATGCTTGATGTCTTAGTTGTTAACTTCACTGCTAAGCTCACTTTTTTTCTCTGAACTTTTCCTCGTGATGTTCTGAAATGCCAAACTTCAAGCACAACAAAACTTCTCAATATTGAGCAGGCAAATTATGTTTGGAAGCGGTTCTCAACCCCAACCTATAAAGAAGGAACGTTACTGCACAATAAGCTCCACTGTTAACCTAAATAATCAAAGGGACAATATATTAAAAAAAAAAGTCACTGACTAATGATACGCTGCTAAGTTATCACTGAACTGGGTCTTTGTCCTAACTACAGATGTTCTGCTTGCAATAATCCGCACACTGATTTTGACCTGCTTTGTATTCCCAGTCTGAGCTGACTGCCTGCTAGATGACAGCCCTCTCTGAGTGGGTGTGAGGGAGCTGAGCTGCTGACTGAAAGTGGAATGAACAGCGGAAAAGAGATTTTAAAGTCATTTAGAAACCCCAAATACACCAAGAGAACCTGTGCAACAGGGGATGGCCAATGGAAATTTTTCTCCTCCCTCTTAAAAAAGGTCTTCAGTACTGAGGGTCTCTTTGAAATGTATTTCTCAGATGGATGGAGACAGCATGGCAGCTGGTGTCCATACCCAAGAACTGTGAACAATATTATGCAGGCCTACAAAAAAAATGCAATTTTAGAGAGACCTTCTGATTCATTTTTATTAACAAAATGGGTTGTCATTGGGAAACTAGGCGAGCATTTCTGCAATAAAAGCTTCCCAATAAAAGCTATTCAAATATTTGTATTTGTTCAGTTTATCTCTGTTTTTTCTATCTTTTTTTGTTTAGCTTCACCATGTATTATGAATAATGCCATATCCTTATGAAATGGGTTTTTTTTTCCCCAAAACATTTTTTTTCTAAATTTCAACATGCAAATACAAACGTTCTGCAACACAAAATGTTGGTGTTCTCTGCAAAACCAGAAACCCAGGCTATCATCTCCAGAGCTATTGAAAGAATTTTGGAGAACAGAAGACAAAGTTAAGAAGACCTCCAAAAAGGGCTGCCCACCTTGTGTTTAGAAACTGAAAATATAATCTGAAATTTTACTTCCCAGGTGGAAGATGATACTTCAACATCCCTCATCCTCTAGATCTGAAGAAATACATCACAGAGTGAGCTCCCTACATGTTCTCCAGCACTTAAACAAGTGCTGGAGCAATCTGTCACTACAGCAATATTCTGTAGCCCAGCTGCATTGCTACACTGCCACTTCATTAGTGAGCTTATAGAAGTTCACAAAATACTGGAGTCAACGTTGCCACACGAAATTACATCTCTAGAGATAGGCAGATTCTCCTATAATGGTGAGCTATAAGAACACTGTGAGAACCATCAGTTTCAGCTAACAGTCAACACCTACACTATTAGGATTGGGGTGCACTGTCTTCTGAGACACAAAGTGAGTCCAGGAACTTTTCTGAAGACAGGGATTTCCTCTTCAGCAGCCACATTAAATGTGCTTCTATGAAAGGAAAAGGGAAAAAGGGATGGAAAAGAAGAGCCGCATGGCTGATCTGAAAGGAAAGCATGTTTGTGCCGACACTGGAACATTAGAGACATTGTTCGAGTGCAGTTCATCCTTGCAAAAATATTATCCTCACTGCGATGCCAAGGCTGGTGAAAGTATGGGCTTCCTGCCATGGAAGTGCTTGGTATTTATGCTAGACTTGTCATGGGGCTTATTTACTCTCTGCGCCCAACATTTCAGACACACTCAAATGTAGTGTTCATGCCTTGGCAAGAACTTCTCATTCATGCATTTTCTCTTGGTCCCTTTGAGGAGTCTTCATTCTCCAATGTTGCAGCGGTTGAAATTTCATTGCTTGCTGAGAAAACCAACACTGATTAATTTCATCCTACTTGCATGGAAGAGGTAAAGTATGCCGGTCTCTAGCCAGGGACAAGGAAATCCCTGCTGCTTACATGCCGTATTGAATAAGCAGCCCATGGTTGCAGCCATCAGACTTTAACAGTCTTTATTCCACCCGCAGGAAAAAAGCAATTAACCACAGCATCATGGGAAGCAAACAGGAAGTAATACAACACATTCACTTTTGATTAGAGAAAATTTTTATAAGGCACAATATGCCACAATGAAGAATTCAGCTGTAGCATTGCACTGATACTCCCCAGATCATTAAAGGAACATGACTGAGGTTACAAAGTTAAGCCACAAAACCTAGGAACAACCTAAATTAATGTGGCCCATGTAGCCTGAATGCCATTCCTCACTGTGCATGCATTCTGGTACAGTCTTTAATTACATCACTGCAAACTTTTTTTCCCACAGGACCTTTGCCTCATTCAGCACACAGAACGGACAGTGCTTGCTTAATGAGCAGCTATTCAGTATTTCATTTTCTCCTCTGGTTCAATGTGTGGCCCTAGACTTTATTTACTGCGCACTAGCAGGCCTGCTCTGGAGACAGAATGATTCATTTCCCCACAGATCTTTCTGCAGCATTCTCCATGTAGTCTTCAAATACTTTACAACTATTCATGGACCCATTTTCACATCACCTCTAGGAGATGTCCTTAATCCAATTTTATAGATAGCGAACTTAAATATCTGAAGAGTGAAGTGAGAAGTATTCACTGATTGGTGCAACTTGTTTCTGTGTACTTAACCTTATACACAACTCAATCTGTTCAAAGCCAATCTTCCATTTGCTTCAGCTGCAGATATTAGTATGGATACCTAAAAATCTCAAAGGCAACTACTCAGAAAATGAAAGCTGTACACCTAAAGGCCAACTGTGCAAAACTCATTTTAAGTTACTTGCCTGTCATCACATAAGACCCAGTTTGACCAGAGGGCATCCATGTCCAGCTCCCCAGCGCGTCACACAGCTGCTCTGCCCATCCAAAATTCCCTCTGCTGCTGGCTCTAACACACTGCCTGCTGGCCTCACCAGCACCTCACACCTGCCTCTCGTGTCTGATTCCTCGCTGGGATTTCCTACTGACAACATATTTGCAATTCTTATCTTATTGCTGGTGTTTCCCCTTTCCTCCCTCCTCAGTGGTTTTTTTCCTAGGGTCTCTCTAGATCATGACTCTCCTTTATGGGATCTTTCACTGAAATACACCGAGGTGGCCCCTCTTTCCCTTTTGACTCAGAGGATGTGCAAGCAGATGAATAGCAGCAAAATACAGTTAGATTCTGTGAAATCTTGAGTATTTAGGAGAATAGCTGTGGTGGTGTCATTTCACTTTCAAGACTACAGTGCTTGTTACTTGCTGGACTCATGACCTTTCTTTGTATTTCTCAATGCAGTTTTCAGCCTATTTCTACTAATAAAAAATAAAATCAAAAGCAACATCCCAAAATAAATCAAGTAAAAACAAAATAAATAAACGAAACAAAACAAAAGCCAAAGAAACCTAACCCACAGCACAGAAAACATCTAGCATGAAATATTTCATCCTACGTAATTCTGTCAATATCTTAATTTTATAACGTGCAATATTAGGCAACCTTTAAGACAGACCATGCTACCCAGCCTCCAAGCAACAGCAATCCTTACAAGTTTTGACTTTGGGAAGAACATATTTATTATTTATTATGTGTTACAGAGCCAGTCCTGCCCTGCCTGATGATCTTTTAGGACCTTGATCTGTGAGCAGTTCCACTGAGTTCAGAAGGCTGGATTGGAAAATTCAGTGATTCTATCTTTGAGGGTTATAAGGGAATCAAAATAAAAATAGCTTCTTTTCCAGACAATTCTTTTTCAGACTAAATAAGCAAATATGAAACAGCAAAATTCAAGGAAAAGAAAAACTTTACAAGGTTTTGGCAATGTTTGGTACAATTTTATGTTTTGTAATGATTAATAATCTATTTATCAGGGATTAATATTACCTTACTTTCCTTGAATTCCAGTTAGTCCTTACATTATGCATAATCCACATGAGCTCTCTCCTCTCTCAAAATTTCTGGCACAAATATGAGCCTCTTTGGTGAGGACTCATATGGTTATGAATGTCTGGACGGCCTGAGTAATGAAAGGCCATTTGGGGCTGAACCATTGACCACAGATTTAACTTGCCAGGAAGAATAAAGCATAAAATGTAAATTAGGTACTAATAACCCATTTTCCTTCTGAATCCTCGGTACAGATATGCAGCAAGAAGTGCAGATTATGTTTGGAGAGAGATTTTGGAATAATCTGCAGTTAAAAATATTGTATGGGACCTTGCGTTGTGGCCTCAGAAGAGACTGAATTGTGAGTTGCTGCTGCTGCCTTTGAACCCACTTCAGTCAATGGAAAGTTTCATTGGCACCTGAATTTGTTGCTTTGGGTAGCTGCCTAGCTACCAGCTAAACCCAGCACATAATACTGTCATCAGGGGAAGAGGAATGTGCAGTCCAGCAAGCAAGACATGCATGGAAAAGTACGTTTCTCTCAGCGTGTTTTGCAATCTCCATGCTACTCCCTCCCCATCTTCCTTTCCACTGATCTCATCTGTGAAGTCAAGAAGAAACTGTAGAAAGTAGCACTTGCAGGGCAAGATCATTTAACTGCCTGCTGAGTGCCCAATGTCAGCTTAAGTTAGCTTTGATATTCTTAGTGGGGCCACCCCATTACCAGAAAGAGATGTTCAGAGTTGTTTGTCACTCATGGGATCCAAAGGTACTTGAGGTTGTATCAGTTCACACAGTGGATTTGGGATTGGAGCTATGGAGTTGCCTTCTGTTGGCGTGCACTAATTTCTTGGGAAACAAGACTACATGTTATTTAAGTCCCAACACAGTGTTTCTGTTGTGTTGTGTTCAGAGCACACAAAATACTTGTTCTCCATGCATGAACTCCAGTCTCCAGTGGCACTGTGTAAGAACAGAATCACAGAATCACAGAATCACAGAATCACAGAATCACCCGGGTTGGAAGGGACCTCAAGGATCATGTAGTTCCAACCCCCTGCCTAGCAGGGCCACCAAACACACACATTCAGATCAGGTTGCCCAGGACCCTGTCCAACCTGGCCTTAAACACATCCAAGGATGGGGCATCCACAACCTCCCTGGGCAGCCCGTTCCAGGGCCTAACCACTCTCCTTGTAAAGAACTTCCCCCTAACATCCAACCTAAATCTTCCCTCCTTCAACTTGGATCCATTTCCCCTAGTCCTGCTGTTGTCAGCCCTTTTGAAGAGTTTACTCCCCTCGTGGGTGTAGGTTCCCTTCAGGTATTGATAGGCTGCAATGAGGTCACCCCGCAGCCTTCTCTTCTCCAGGCTGAACAAGCCCAACTCCCTCAGCCTGTCCTCATAGGGGAGGTGCTCCAGCCCCCTGATCATCTTAGTTGCCCTCCTCTGGACCCTTTCCAAAATCTCAATGTCTTTCTTGTACTGAGGGCTCCACACCTGGACACAGTACTCCAGATGGGGCCTCACAAGAGCCGAGTAGAGAGGGACGATCACCTCCCTGTCCCTGCTGACCACCCCTCTCCTGATGGAGCCCAGGATCCCATTTGCCTTTCGAGCTGCCAGAGCGCACTGCTGGCTCATGTTCAGAACGCCCAAGCCTTCAACTCCCCCCCAAGAAAGCCATTGTTCTTGCTCTTCTCACTGCAGCCCAGCTACGAGGAAATGACAAGTTTCCCGTTCCTCAGATAGGTCCAGGACCATCTAAAAATAACACCTGTGAAACTAGCTTCTTGAATTAATTATGTCCCAGGTAAAAATAAACCTGAAACACAAAATGGAATGCCCATGCCCTTGTCCCTAATGAGATCTATAATTTCTTCTCCACCTCATGGCATGCCTCTCTTTTAAGTGAAACCCCAAAGCTTGCTGCCTTTCAGTAGATCAGTATGTCTGACATGGCTGATTAAACTCACTCTTCGACATCCAGCTCAGTAAGTTTGATCATTATTTGCACTTAGTAAATAAGATAATTCAATCAATAATTTTGTAAATGAAATAAATGTTCTCAGCCTGTAAAGAGGAAAGGCGTTAGCAAAACAGACTCCATGGAGGAAGAACTCTTTAATTCATGAATGCACTTAAGTAACAGATCCTCCACGCAGCCTCTTACAAGAGGAAGTCAGTGCTACTTAGCTGCTGTGAAACTTACAGACAACAGAGCGGTGGATCACTGCTCCATCCTTGCAGAACTGCCTTGCTGGAACAGAGATCTGCCTGACAAATCTCCCAGAGGACAGCAAAGCAGAGAAAGCGAAGCCCTGCCTATTCGTTCACTCTTCCTGTTATTAATTTGCACTATTATTACTAATAAAGATTATTTTACTGTGCTAATGCCTAATTGTGACATGGAACCAAGGAGAGCATGATGCCAGGCACTGAGTAAACACAGAAAAACAGGGCGTCCTGCTGCAGTGAATGGAAGGCTTTAGGCAATATGAATAAATATCCATCCCTTCTGAAATCCTGTTGGAGCCTCCTTCCAAGTAATCTCGGGTTCAACCACTACTACTGATGCAGCAAAACAGAATCAAGATTGACTCTGGTAAAGACTCCCTAAAAACACACATTCTGGCAAAACAGAAACAGACTAAATAAGCCTCGTGAGGAAATACATATTTGTGAAACTGCCCTGATTTAAAAGATATGTTTTCTGTCCCTCACCCTTCACACAGACCCAAGCTATGGTAACATGCTGGAGATACATCATGTGATAATTCAGGAACACTCACTAACTCTGTAGAGAAATCAGTGATAACACAAGAGTAAGCAAATAAACCTTGAGATTGTGAAGCAAAGCAAAAAAAAAAATCAAAAAGAATCCACCATGATTTGGTCTGGTGCACGCTATCATTACCAACATGAGTTCATGATCCTCAGAGGACAGCTGATGTGCCTCACCACAGAGCAGTTCTTGGGGGCATATTCATTATTAGCAAAGTACAAGCTCAACAGTTTGCTCTCCTATAATGATCCAACAGTGACACTCAGGTGAGCAGCAAATAAACATTCAGGCTGGAATTTGGCCAGGGCAGTAGACTGAATATTCTGCACTTAATGAGAAATGCCATACAGGCTGCAATGTCCAAGCAGAGCAGGAATGAGCTCAATTAAAAGATCTCATCTGAAAGTTCCCTACATAACAAGCTACAAAGACCAGCATTTACCAGCCTTGGGAAACATCAAGCGTCGAGTTGACTCTGACTGCAACTGCCAAATGTGGTATAGCACTTGGAGAACATTTACTGTGGATGAAAGCAAGTGAGTTTTGCCTTGGAGGGTCCTAGGTATGTCCCACAGGAAAAAAAACTGCAAAAGGTCTCTCTTCCTCCCTGCTGTTGGCCAGCTTCTCTTGTACGTACCATCATGCTCTCAAATGAACTCACTCATAATGTGATGACAACCTTCCCATTTTTTGGATGCCAGACTTTAAATGAAAGGAAATTAGGGTGTTTGGAAGGGTGTCACTTTATTCTCTGCCAAAGACCTGGAGAATTTTCTTTCTTTTTTTTTTTAGGAGCAGCCAAGCCGCTTTTGATCACATAGTCAACCCACTGAGCATGGCTGATTTGCCGTAAAACAAAGCTAAACACATTTACTTCATAATTGTCTATTCCTTTTTCTCTTCCTACCCATACTTTTTTCCTTCTACTGTTCTATTCACTTTACATGCCCAGGCTCTACTTGTTCTGGCCTTGTGTATCTCCCTCTCCCTTTCTTTATTTTTCCTGCACATTACTTTTTCTTCCTCTCTCCTAATTTAACCTAGTCTAGTCTAACCTACCCTAATCTCACCTAACCTACTTTAATCTAATCTCTCCTCTTTCTTTCTTTGCTCTTATTTCCCTTTCATATTTCCTGTTCAAACAGAAAGTAGTTTGGCCACTTCCAACTTCAAATTTATGATTGTGTCTTACAGCAATTCACTAACAGAAATAACATGATATTTGAGATAAAAATGCCCAGCTTATCATGGCATTTCCTTCAGTTTTGTTGCTCCAACTCCACTGAATTCAGCAGAGTTGTGGTGAATGGAAAAACAGGATAATTGAACAGGCATTAGTGCTTTTAGTTATCCAGCGTGACTGTCGGTACTCCAGACAGAGCCCCATGGGCATCTGCATGCTAGTGGAGACAAGCCTTGTGGGTGCCTGCTGTTACTTATGTAACGACATTCCCATCCTGTTCTATCTATAAATTCACAAGGACTCACTAAACTGTTTATTTTCCATTTATAACTGTTGAAAGTCTCTAACATGAGCTCTAACACTATTCTAAACGCCACTATCTGAAATTAGCTGTAAATCTCTCGTGCTGCTTAAGCTCAAGGAAGTTCACTGATCTTGAAGTTTGGTATCTAGACAACAATCTTCTTTAAATAGCTCGCCCAGAGACATAAGCTAAACAGAAAGGTCGTAGACTTGAAAAACCCTGAAGAAATAGCTTCAAGACACTCTCCAGGCAAGGTCAGTAACTTTGCCATAACACTGACTTTCTCAATACTTTCAATTCTCAGAGGAATATTAATATTAATTATCACAATCATGGTGAGGTATTCAGTAAAAACAAGAGTTTTCCTTCAGTCTGCCATAGCCCATAGCAATATCAGTAGCCAAACAGATGTAGCTCCATATTGTACAAGGGAAGTTTCAATTTATCAGTGAAGTTGGAATGGAAAATATTAAGAGCATCTGGAGACACTATTCCACATCTGCTGAAGATAAAATATGTAATTGTATCAAGTGGGAAAACTCATAAGAAATATAGGATTTTCTCGTAAATGTTAGTAATTTACATTGAAATGTGCTTAGCACAGTTAGCTATAGAAGTAATTCATTGCTGTTGAGAGTAACACGCAGTTTTGACCGCATTGCTAAAGTCACAGCCTTGACAGTGCCCCCAACAAAGTCCAGTCCCTGGTTATTGCAGGCTGCCGTTATCAGACAACGCCGTCTCAGGAGAATTACCAAAAACTCTCCGTATGTTTCTCTAGTGGACACTGCACATCACTGTCACAGAGCATAGAACTGTTGAACGGCTTGTGTTGAAGGGGCCTTGGAGGTGATCTAGTTCCAAGCTACCCTCCTCTGAGGTTGTCAGAAAATGCAGCGATTCACCAGACACAGAGCCGTGTTCACAGCTGTGCAGATCTGGGCAATGTCCACTGAAAGTTTGCCTATCTTGACAACACTGGACTGCTGCTAGCGCTTTCTTGTCCCTGTAGAGCTCTTCAGAAGTCACTGGGGTTGTGCCAGCTGGTGGGGCAGTGCAGAAGAACAAACTGCCCCTCTCCTCTGTAAGATCTTCTGTCTGCCATTAATGACTAAAACTGCTATCACGGAGCAGGCCATTCATCCTACCTGCATACAGGAAAAACTGACTGGCATTTCAACTCAGCTGAAGCATTCAGCAGTAGCCACATGATGAATTGTCATCTTAATCCTCCTGTTTGCCTGATGGGCTGCAAAGGCAAGGAAGCAGTGATGAATGTAACGGCAGCAACAAGGTGTAGCCACGCTGATGATTTTTTTCCCCAACATTTATCAGCAAATCCAGATGTTTACTGCTTGCAACTCTCCAGTTCATCAGTTTAAATGAAATAAAATGTTAATGCATATTTAGATGTTTGAATCACATTTGAGTCTCCATCATTCTTTTGGTTAGTTAGCAGCAGTCAGATAGGAAGCACTATTGAAGAATGTTCTGGACACACTTACCACCACCACGTTTTTTTGGTCAGAGGTTCATGTATTGGTTAAACATTATAGTATTGAGTCCTTCCTTTATAATTCTAACCTACTTATTTTTGTCCAAAAAGAAAAACAAAAGAGAAGAGGAGAAGAGGAGGCTTAGGGGAGACTTCATTGCACTCTACAACTTCCTGAAGGGAGGTTGTGATGCAAAAGGGTCTGGCCTCTTCTCCCAGGCAAATAGTAGGACCCGAGGAAATGGCCAGAAGTTGTACCAGAGGAGGTTTAGGTTGGATATTAGGAGAAACTTCTTCTCTCAAAGGGTGGTCAGGCACTGGAATGGCTGCCCAGGGAGTGGTGGAGTCGCCGTCCCTGGTGGTGTTCAAGAGGCGCCTGGATGAGGAGCTACGAGAGATGGTTTAGTGCTTGTGGCACTGATAGGAATGGGAGGGTGGTTGGACTGGATGATCTTGCAGGTCGTCGTTTCCAACCTTGTGATTCTGTGATTCTGTGAAAACTTACTGATGGCAAAATGTAAATGCTGTAGAATGCATCTCCGTATATCCTGAATGAACACAGGATGCTAACCAGCATCTATTCCTATCCATTGTTGCTTTCTCTTTACCCTACTACCACCCTTTTCAAATGCGTTTTGTTTGCTAATGCAATATATGACAGAAAGGAGTTGGAGCATCGATAACACTTCAACTGTTCTTTTCACTTCCTAACACTCCTTTGCAAAAGCAGTGCATTACACAGGAATGAACTGAAGCTATAAAATGATTAACTTCAGAGTATGACAATTTGTCTCTTTCTCAAAGGACCGGTCCTTTACATTAAGAGCGTTGCATACACATGATTTATTCTGATGTCTTCAGTTCTTTCTAAACAATTCAGCATGAAGCACCACAGCACAATCATCTTTGGTTTGGGTGAAGTCCTTCAGAAACATAAAGTACAACTGCTAGGTCTTAATAAGCCCATGCTGTCACCCTCTTCTAGTGATACCATGCACACCGCATCGAACTACCTGCAATTACATCTTGTGAAGTGCTCTGGACAAATAGTTTCTGTTCTTTTCCTGGGAGCTTCCATCAGTGCAAACCCAAAGTGCATGTTATGGTGCTTATTTTTCAATCCCTGCTGTGGGGTTTTTGATAGCATTTCCACGATTGCCTTAGTGTTCTATTACTCATCTCAGCCCCATACTGCCTCAGTTTTTATAAGCACTTTGCATTGCCTTGCATTAGAGTATGATCTTCTACCATGGCAGTAGCTCTGCAGTTCTCACACTCTTTGACCCAATCTGTTTGAGTCTAGGTCTAAATATCATCTGGAGGCCACATTCCTTGTGCTGACTGACAACCTCCTCCTGGCCACAGATAACTATTCGTCCACTGCAGTCATTTCAGATAGGTCAGTTCTATTTAGTCCTTCACACTGACCACACGGCCTTCCTTTTCTTCATGACTGAAGCTGCAGAACAATGCCAAACAGAGATTCTCTGACTCCAGGGATTTCTATGGAGGATCCACATCACTACTAGCTCTCTTGAACATTTAAGAGTTTTGATGGGACAGAAAGTTCATCAGGACAAGACAGATGGGGGTGGTTTTGTCCCACAGGTTCAGGGCTGAGTGGGATTAGCTGAGTGGCTTTCCATTTATCATAGAATCATAGAATGGCCTGGGTTGAAAAGGACCACAACGACCATCTGGTCCAACCCCCTGCTGTGTGCAGGTCACCAACCAGCAGACCAGGCTGCCCAGAGCCACATCCAGCCTGGCCTTGAATGCCTGCAGGGATGGGGCATCCACAGCCTCCTTGGGCAACCTGTTCCAGTGCCTCACCACCCTCTGGGTGAAAAACTTCCTCCTAATATCCAACCTGAACTTCCCCTGTCTCAGTTCAAAACCATTCCCCCTTGTCCTATCGCTATCCTCCATGGTAAACAGCCGTTCCCCCTCCTGTTTATATGCTCCCTTCAAGTACTGGAAGGCCACAATGAGGTCTCCCCAGGAGCCTTCTCTTCTCCAAGCTAAGCAAGCCCAGTTCCCTCAATATTTCTTCATAGGAGAGGTGCTTCAGCCCTCTGATCATCTTAGTGGCCCTTATGACTGATGAGAAAACTGCAGGCTTCACATTTGAATACAGACCTCTCTGATGATTCATGCTTTCGCTGGTTTTCTGCACACTTTCTCCCCTTTCGAAGGACAGACAAAAGCGTGATACTCTTGAATGGGTTTTGCTTCCTGCATGCCCTGTTCAAGACATGCTGCACGAGGTCTCCGTGACTGCCATTAGTTAGCAGTTGAATTCCAGCTCAAGTGGAAAACACTGAGCCATAATAGCCTAAATATCAGCCATCTGCTGTCTCCGTGCCCCAGGCCACGTCTCACTTGGAATCATTTGAAGAACTCAGTATCAGCACAGCGACTTGGGCTGGAGAGCAGCCCGAGCTGCGGACACTTGGTGGAAGGGTTTCTCCTCTGGAATGCACTTCCCCACTTCAGCTCTAACAGTCCGGATTTCATGACCCCCCCAGGTCATCCTGTAAGGTCCATCTGCTTTCCCAGGCTTTGATGGGGGGAGGAGAAAGTTGGGAAATTATAAGGCCACCATAGGAAATGGTTAGTAGCATCATGGCAGGAAGAGGTTATGCCTTGAGACATTGACTCAGTGGACAAAAATTATACTGATACTAAGGAAATCTACCCAGGAAACAGAATGGGGAACTGTAACTGTGCTGAAGAAATAAACACTTATTGACTTTGTGGGATACAAGACAGAATATTTTTATAAACTGATAGGTAAAATTGTTCTGATTAAGGTCTTAAAGTCTATAAATAAAAAAAAATAGATAAAACAAATGAGTGGGAAATATAGATCTTGGAGTCTGAAAAGGAAGAGGGGAGATAATTCCATTAAGAAATTGTTCCAAGAAATCATTTCAAATATTTTGCACTGATCTCTTTGTCTTCTAGCTCCTCAGAAGAAATCACCTCTTGGATTATGCCATTCAAAACGAATTATGCTTTCAATTTGCCTTGTTTCCTCTTATATTCGTATTAAACTACTACACTGTGCACAGGAAAGAATCCAGCAAAAACAACTAATCATACTATATGCTAGGAATGGTTTTCTTCAGGTGGCTTTAATTCTGAAGACAAAGGTCAGCAATTTGCCACAGACAAAGAATTGAATATCTCCTCCACTTGTGAGCAGTGTACTTCCATGGCCGTCACACTGTTCTTCTATTGCACTTCTGCTGGAAAGGAGGGCTTAGAAAACTTTCTGTAAAGGCAGCTCTTTTTTTTTTTCTTTTTTTTTCTTTTTTTCTTTCTGAGAGACTTAAAGTTGTGAATGCTATATGAGTGAGCTACCAAGTTTACTATAGAGGTCCTGTACCACACATTTACTTAATTAACACATTTTGTAAGCATTGTGATAAAAGGCTCCTTGTAGCTGAGCACTTCTTGTTTCAACACATGGCCGCGTTGATGCATGAAGGCAGGGACAGTGCATGTTGAACCTTGCACCTCCCAGCCAGCTTTGCCTTGCATACTGTCTGAGCAATCTGTCTCAGAGCAATAAGGGCAGTGGACAAGTTGTGCTTTGAAACTGGGAAGGAAGGGAAAGACAGCTGTAAATGTGCATTATTTAAAATGCTGTAGGATGAGAAACAGATGCTTGTGGAGTTGCAAGTTACACAGCTTATGCTGTCAGTTGGCAAGCGAAACTGGTATCAAATCCACAGCTATGCAAAATCCACTGCCACAACTGGCATCCAGGATGGCAGTGCTGGCCAAGACTGAAAGATGGTGGGTGTGGAAACTTTCCTCTCTGTTCTAAACCCTCCCAGGGTGGAGGTGCAATGGCAAGTCAGGTAGGGGAAATCACACTGCGCCTGCCTGCAAGATATACACAGCATTCCTCTTCCAAGGGCTGGCTGTGTATTTATTACCTGTCGGCAGGACTTACATTCACTTAAATGGAGAAAAAAAGAGAGGAAGAAGAGCGAAGCGGTGTATGTGCTCTCTGATTCAAGTTCTGATGATCTGCATCTCACAGCTACAGCTTCCAGCTGAACTGCCAGTGTCTTTTCTGTAGTATTCAAAGGAAGAAGTTTCTGATCCCTCCCCAGTGCACGTCATAAGTGGGTGAGTTGGCAGCAAGCTGCAGTTCCCTTCCTTATTGCTGCCTACCAAGGAGGGAAAGCCTGGAAAACTGCCAGATCTGGAGACTTGTTAGGGAAATACTATTTTGATGGGAGGACAAGAAAGGATGAGGCAGAATTCCACATAATTCTGTCAGCTAAAACATTGTTTTAACTTTCATCGGTAAAAAGAAGCTAGCAGCTAATTTATGCACAGGACAAAGGCTTTTTTGAGGAGACATAATTCGGTATCATCACTCCCCAGCAACTACTGAGACAGAAGGTTAGGATCACTGGGGCTTAGGAAATAGCCATAATCTCTCCTTGGGCTGATGGACAAGCTTCCAGCTGGTCTCATATTGTGTGAGAAAAGGTAAAGGAATATCTTATCTGCACAGTAAATTAGAGTGAACATTTATGGACCTTCTTATAGATTTCAGGCAGTCTATAGATACAGTAATTGTGCGTGATGGCTACTTTCCACACAATTCAACTCTGCTATTGAGAATAAAATCCTATCCCTTCTTTTTTTTCAACCAGAATGGCAGGTCTCCATCAAGGCTCCTTTAGGATTTGGAACACAGATCAGTCCCAGAAAACTTGTGAAAACCACAGGGCTACAGGGTGGATCCATGTCTTCCTTCTCTCTGCGCCGGCCCTGTCGTAATCCCAGGCTGTACTAATGCATGAGGCCCATTGCAGCACTCAGTGGGAGTAACCACAACCTTGTGTGACCTTTGCATTGGCAGCTCCTCCTGAGTTCGTAACTCCGCATTGCCGCCTTCCAGTCCTTCAGATCTTACCTAAATAAGTTGATTTGTAACTCATAAGCAAGGCTCTGGCCCCCAAGAAGACTTTGAAGTAGACTTAAAAAGACATTAGCCCTAGTCACAGGACAAGGGGTTCTCAATAGCAAAGAACAGTGAGGAAAGGCTGTAATTCTCACAGCTCTGACCAGTGATTCATAGTCACACCAGCATAGGCAATACTGGCACAGACAATATTTTTAGAAGTTTGTTTTTTTTTTTTCCATGGAAGATAATGACGTTATGGTGCTCCACTGACATCCACAGTCTCCTGGGCAGGGATGAAAGCAGCCTTAGAAGGAAAGAGGCTCTACCTTGGAGGAAGAAACCCACAGTGGAGCTAAGAATGGTTATGAGGTCCACTCCCAGTACAAGGGCTGCTTAATAGCTGCTCTTTGCACTTTGCCATTTTTTTCTTCTCCAGGCAGTAAGGCCTCAGGAATACTCCCACTGGCTATGCAAAAAGGACGTCCGCTTCCTTACTGACAGGTCTCCCCTCAGCCCACCCACACTCTTTGTCTTCCATTCTCCCTCCTTCTTGGGCCCTGATGCCTGCAGAGGCCTCCAGCAGCTCACAGCGCTACGCATCCCCACCGCAGGGCAGTTGGCCCATATCCATGATCAGAGCGAATACGTCGCAGTTTGCTACATTAAACCAAACGCTCCATGCTGTTCAGTGGGTTCTGCACCATGGGTTTCTCTCTTCCACGCTTTGGAGTCAGTGCTGTAGCTCTGCAGTGTGACCTCACACGAGGCTCTGTGTGCTGAAGTTATCATTCAGGATACATGTGCCTAAAGGTACAGGGCTAAGAATGCAATACCCAAGTGCTGAATGTTGTTTGTTTGCACTGATCAGAGTACTTCTGAAGTGACTGAAACAAAATTCTTCCTATGCTCAAAAACATTTTTCTCTACAAACCATGTTTACAAACACAAAAAATAATTTGAACCTGTTGTTACAAAAGCCTGAAAGCAATTCGGGACTGTTTGAAAATTGCAAACACTTATGTGTAGCTGAGCCTGATTCTGTTGCTCTCAAGAACAGCCTTACAGCAATTACTTAACACTGCTTCTTGTGATTTGTCTAGGTGAGAGCTCAGAAAATCAATGTGATGTGAACAGGCCCTCAAGGCTCCACTGTGCAAATACAAGACTGGCGCAGGGCAAAAGGATGGTGAATCTGACAGCTAGAAAGAAATTCACAACTAATGACAGAGATTATGTTTTTATGGATCGTATGAAAACAGTGAGAGTTCTCACATTTTGTAACCAATTATTCTTCTGGAAACGGAAGAACTTCCACATTTTTCTTACTATACTACATTTTGATTTGACTTCAATGACTTGGTCTTCAGTATATTTTTAAGGAGCATAGGATTTCAGATATTTTGTTTCAGTTTTTTTGTGCTGAACTTTACCATTTCCAGAATAACAAGGAGCTCTTCAGCAAAATCAAATTCCAACCTTCCTCCCCAAACCCAGCTGATTTTTCAGTTTGCATTATTCCATCTTGCTCTACAGTGTCACTTCCCTTTGCTGCACTAAACTCACTAATCCTTGTTGTTACATCATCCAGGAGAAAGCAATTTAAGGTAGAGAATATTTTTATTTCACTTGCATTAGAGATTCCTGGCATTGAATTCGTATGGTAGAAATGTAAGTAAATAAAAGTACTGGCATGACCAAGAGCACTGTTCAGAAATGGTCTTAACTCTTGCTTCTACCCTGCTGAGCAAGGGTTCAATTTTAATATCAACATTTAGCAGAATTCATGATCATGCTTCATTTTCTGATCTACAGAGCACAAAGGAACAATTCCAATTATCACCTCTAACGTGTTCTCAAAGCAGCACACAGCGATTATCTGGAAAGTAGAGGGAACCTCTCAGTGACTCTGGGGATTCAGCCAAACAGCCCAAAATCTTGTTTTTAACACTCCCCAAATGATTTCCCATACATTACGTCCTAAAAACAGAATTGAAAGTTATGTGTGGAACTACCCTAGAAGACTTCAACCTTTCTTCTCAAAAGCCATAAACTAGAAGCAGTAGGATAATAATGGGCCAGCTTTGCACAAGGTACTTTATCTGGGTCTTGCATCAGACGTGGGCTTAGAAGGAGTGTGAATACTGATCCTGTTAACCCATGAACTAGTTTGCAGCAACTTATATTCGAAACTGAAATACTGTATTTACAGTATTCTGTTGTCCTTTTGCACTGTCAGGAAAAAGCCAATGGAATGAGTGGGACTAAAGAACAAGGATCAAGGATCTTCACAGGGAAGAAGTACACATTGTGCTTTGTGGTAAAGACTGTTTCAGTAAAAGAAGTGCCACAAAGGTAGGCATAAAGCTGGGGGAAGAAAGTGCAAGACTGCTCCTCTGTATTGCAGATATTCAGTGGGATGTATATAAAACACGTGAATTTTGATTCATTCAGAACATTTTCTAGCAAAGCCTAGAATAAAACCCAGCCATAATAATCTTACAGGCCTCTGAAGGCCTCTAGAAGAAACTGACTCAAAACACTGCTTCCTCTACCGTCAACCCAAGTGAGTTATTTTTCTTGACAAACATTAGCTAAGGTGAATTGCACCCCCCCCAAGAACCTGAGTGCATCCCCAGCACAAGGATTTCAGGCTGCTCATCACATGAGTGCACTTCACAGCATCCCTATGATCCCATCCCTATGATCCAGTAAATCTTTTCACTTTTTCCTCGGTACAGTTCTCTGCTTCCATTGTAAGAGGACTCCTGTGCAATTTAAGGGAAACATTCTCACTGACTTAGCAGAGCTGAACAGAGGCAACAAAACCAGAGGCTTTCTTTGCCCTGCCACCTTCTTTCCATTAATATCAGTAGCAAAGTTACAAGTGAGTTCAAAGGGAAGGAGTAAGTTTTTATCATAAATGCAGTCCTACCTCTCATTCCCCATATACAGCAAATGCTAACTTGGTTCTGAAATAAATTTCCTTAACAACCAAGTACTACTATTTAACAGGACCCACGAGCATTTCTATAGCATTTTACAATTCCAAATCACTGCATAAGTATTAATTAGCCTTAATGACTCATATTACCTAATATGATAATGAAAAGCCCCGCAGCTCAGAATATCTATTTCTATTTTCAGTAAGAGATGAAATGATCTTTTTAAAAGAACATGTTCTCTTTTAATTCTTTTTCTGCAAGTCTCTGTCATAATTTCTGTAAAAAATTCAGAGTGTATTATGGTATTTTTTTTTTCTTCATTTGTGAAGACCACTTTATTGCTGCAGCCTTTGCCACAAAATAAAAACACAGAGCTTTAAGGACAATATTTGTACCCCAGGAGGCTTTCTGTTGAAGGACTACTCACTGAGTGTGGACTCGGTGCTTGGTAAGGAGATGTGGATTTGCTGCCTGTTCTTTATGGAGAATAGCAACGTCTTTCTTGGTTTCTTTCTGGGTTGCCACTGCCAAGGTAATGCTTAATGGATTAAGTCTTGTGAAATAAATTCTGTAAATAGAATGTGGGCTGAGATCATTTCAACTCATTTCCCCTGCGTCCCCATCCCGTCCTGGAAGCTGTCAAGTACAAGCAGCCTGCAAGCAGCCTGTTCTCTCAGTGTTAGTCTTGAGTCTCACTAGATGCATAAAACAGCTTGTTTTTTGCATACTTTCTGTGATGGCATTAAAAAAACTGGAAAGAAAAAAAAAAGGTTTTCAATTCCACCCATTGCTATAAACTGGATACAGCTAATCTCGCAAGGGCACCAAACATTGCTCTATTTGTTCATCGTTAAGGAACTAGAAACCTATGTTTATGATAGAATGATAGTTGAATCTGAAGGATTTTAAAGAAAAGAACTGAACCAACTGAGGGTTTGTAAACAAACAAAATGGTTTTGACGTCAGTCACATAATTTCATGGGCTGAAACAGTATCACACAGCCAGTGCTTGCTCCTGAAGAGTTTCTAATTTAATTTAGATGCATTCGTGACACGGGACAGCACATCAAATCCAAGAAACTTCAGGGTACTGCTGAGGGCCAGGTCTATGCTGCAAAGGTTGTATAAACCATGCTTTGAAAGAGCAACAGAGACCTTCTGGCTCAAGGAGAGGGGACAGTTGTGTCTACAGAAGATGGACAGACAGAAAGACAGACAGAAAGGTGAGAAGGGGGGAGAGAGGAAGAACGGAAGGGAAGGCAGGAAGGCATGGAGGCAGGAAGGCAGGAAGGCAGGAAGGCAGGAAGGCAGGAAGGCAGGAAGGCAGGAAGGAAGGAAGGAAGGAAGGAAGGAAGGAAGGAAGGAAGGAAGGAAGGAGAAATAGAAAATAAAAAGAAAAAGAGGTCAGAACAGAAGGGAAGCATTCAGAGCAAAGACTGTCAAAGGGAAGGACTTTGTGTGTTCATTAGAAACAAATCAGTTTGAAGATTTTTTTCTGCATTGATGCTCTCCAGAAAATCTGCATAACTTTTTCCAGAGCAGTAAATCCTACCCACATGTCTCAACAATTCTTCCAGTTTTGCTCTCAGTCCTCCTTGGGTCCCTCTCCCTCTGTGCTCTTTCCACAGAGAACAACTTATGCAGAGAGTTTCTGCTCCATGCCTCACAAGCATGGTTGGCTGCCCCAAGTGCAGGTGCACAAAGTGCAATTGACACAGAACCATGCAAAGCAGGCAAGTAGCCTTGCTCTGTCCCCCAGCCATAGGCACACACCTTCATTGGGAGCTTCTATCTGGATGATGCAAAACCACCAGAAGTTTCCACTTCACTGTTTCAGAAAGCAACTGAAATGTGTCTATGTGCAGTCAGCTAAGGGCACTGATGTGGGAAAATATATTCCCGTGCACAGCACAGTTCTGAGAGCTGTAAGAAAAAAAACATCTGGTATCAACTAAATTCAAAGGGATTTCCTGTATGGAAAAAAATTATTTGTGAGCATGTGTGCTCATCAGCTTGGACCTTAAGTGATAAGAGTTCATAATTTCTGGAATTTCTCTGGAACCATATTGCAATGAATAGCAGAGCCATGATACGTCATGCTGATTTTTGGTTTTATTGACTAGATTGTACTTCGTACTGCAGTTCCCCTTGGGTGTGTGAGATCTTGGGGCAGCATGCACACACCACCAGCATCATCCCAACACAGCCAGCCATCTGCCTATGTGTTTGGTGAGAGAACAGCAGATACCTCCCCTTTCTGCTATTTCACTCCACAGAATCCTAACTACTTGTTGAATAACAACTTCCAATAAAAATGTAAGGGTTTTTTGGTGTTGTTTTCTTTTCTTTTTTTTTCCCCAAAGAAAGCTGATGTTTCTGACAAAAGCATATTTCTCAAAAACTCAACCTCTAGTTTTGGCCATAAAGCAAAGCAGCCTTTGAGCAGCCTTTGATGCGATATTCAGACAGATGCAATCACAGGAGTTATAACTTAGTTATAGCTACTTGTGGAGTTATTTACAGCAGAAGGAAAGGTTCAGTTCCTTCCCTTGATCTATCTGTGGGCTTCAGGACCTTCCAAACCTTGCTTTTTAATCACTGGAAACGTCAGAGCTGAAGAGTTTGGCCATTTCTTTGTGCACTGATCGGATTGGGTTTTGATGCCATAGAATCCTGGTGCAGAGCAGAGGTGCAGAAGCTACTGAGCGTGAGACAACAGGGCTATAGTAGCAGTATTTCTGCCACAGGATGGAGCTCAGTGCAGGCAGCAAAACACTTCTAGGAGACTGGATAAATAGTCAAGCGTTTCTCTGTCACTGATGGCCATACTGCTGCTTGCTACACAAACCTGTGCTGGCTACCTGGAAAAGCTCAGCTGGGCAGGTCTGTACTCCGTTGCAGTGCCAGCAGCACTGATGAGCCTCCAGGAGACCAAAAGTGACTGAAAAAGATCACACAGGTGAAGGTCTTGATTGAAAAAGTTCAATACAAAAAAGAGGGGGAAAAAAGAGCCAGCTTTCATAGAAAGTGACGTGTGAGCTCCATATCTTCAGTTGTGCCCCACTTACTCAGTTCACCATCTCTTCAAAGCATTTCTCACACAGAAGGGTATTTTTAACGACACTGAAAAGAACCCACCAGAAGTAGAAGCTCAAGCTCCTTTACCCTGAATAAATGGGATACAAATATCACATAAGAGGTTAAATTACACTGGGAGGATTTTTCTCCTCTTTTTAAACCACATGTGGCAAAATTTGGAAGTGATCTTTCTAACTGTAGAATCTTATTGAACTGAACAATTTAGCAAAAAATATCAAGGTTATCCATCTACCAGAATACAACGCATAAGCAGAGCCTCCTTGACCGAGGGAGTTAAGCTTTTCTGCAATAATGCAACAAATCACTCCCTGCAACAAACAGAAGACACATTCTAAGGCAGTTTTCCCACAAACTTCAATCTATGGGAAAAAAATCCTGATTTATTATATAGCATTTGGACAGTTGTGAATGAAAATTTGCCAAAGATCAGAATAATCGAGTCTTTCAGCCAAGCAGTTCTTAATGAAAGAAAAAAAGCACAGAATGGGTCTGAGCAAAATAAATAAAAAATCCACACTTTTAACCAACAGAACCTTTTGCATCATTCAGAAATATTCACAGATATCCAGAATCTTTTATCATCAAAAGGACACTCTGGCCTTTAAAATTACAACTTCTTGATTTTTGTTTACTGATGGCCTTTAAACCAGGGGGTATCACTAACATGTGGCATCTGGTCATGTCATGTTTTCAAATGAAAGAATTTTTAAGGCTGCAATTTGATAGTTTTTCCTTTCCTTCAAAATGTCTCTTTTGCAAAACTATCATCTGTGAATTTTAAGGGTAGCAGCAAACCATTTACTAACAGTATCCATTGATACTGATACCAGTGAGAACACTGATTCATTGCCATCAACGTCTGAAAGACAGGATCACAGAATGGCAGGGCTTGGAAGGGATCTGCAGAGATCAGCGAGTCCAACCCCCTGCTAAGCAGCTCCCTACAAGGTCACACAGGTATACGTGCAGATGGGTCTTGAATATCTCCGGAGAAGGAAAGTCCACAACCTCTCTGGGCAGCCTGTTCCAGTGCTCTGCTACCCTTACCATAAAGAAGTTCTTCTGCATGTTTGCTTGGAACTTCCTATGTTAAGTTTTAGACTCCGGCTCCTTCTCCTATCACTGTGCACCACCAATAAGAGCCTGGACTCATCCATTTGCCTCCCACCTCTCTTCAGACATTTATTAACATTAATCAGATCCTCCCACGGTCTTCTCCTCAGGCTGGACAGATCCTGGTCATCCAGCCTTTCCTCACACCTCCAGGCCCTTTATTGTCTTTGCGGCCCTCTGCTGGATTCCTTCTAGGAGATCCCTGTCTTTTTTGAATGAGGGAGCAGAGAACTGGACACAGTAGTGTAAATGTGGCCTCACCAGAGCAGAATAGAGTGGGAGGATCACCTCCCTTGATCTGCTGGCCACTCCTGTTTTAAAGCACCCCAGGATACCATTGGCCTTCTTGGCCACAAGGGCACACTGCTGGCTGACGGCCAAAGTGTTGTCCACCAGAACATCTGGGTCTTTCTTTGCAAAGCTCCTCTCCAGCAGGTTATCCCCTAACCTGTACCGAGTTTTCATTGATTGAAAGGACTACTAACACCAAAGTTATCCTGGAAAAGGTTACCTGCTTTCATGCAGTTTACCTTTGGAGCAGGGAGGGGGGCTGCAAGCAGTTTCATAGCATATTCACAGCAAATAGCTGAGCCTCTCTCAGAGGCCAGGCATAGCATTCGTGTGGCATCCCTCTGGAGGCCTGCCCTGCTGTGCCCCTTGCCCATTAATTAGCACACAATGGAGGCCACAGAATTTCCCTGCAAAAGGTTGTGAGCTTTGGACACGAAAGAAAGTAGAAAAGATCCTCGGCTTTACGGCATTTTCAGTAAAGATGTTTCCAGTGTTTGTTTATTTATCAAAAGTCACTGCTACTCTTGGTTGTTTTGATTTTTGTTTCTGCGCACAAGAGGGGAAAAAAGGGTTTTACTAAGCGAGCCTTTCAGTAAGACACCAGATGATGGATAGTCAAACACAGCGTCTCCTGTAAACACAGAGGGAACCAAAAGGTATGAACTGACTCATAATTGTGTCAACACAGGTCGCAGACCCTTGGTTTATTCCAGCCTTCCTGTTTTTCACAGATTTCTTTTCACACCACACTATTTTTTTTAGGACACAGGCTCTTTTCAGAACATGGGGTGCAAAAGCATGTATGTCTTTACACCAGAATACGGGCATTTACACACACACGTAGGCTCTATTCCACAATTACAACAGCAGCGTTTTCCACCCACGGCTCATGTCTGCATTCAATGAAGCAGAGCCTTTCTGCATAGCAGTTAGTTCTAGCTCTAATCAAAAAGGAGGAAAGGTCCAGGCCATCTCGTTCCCACTCCGAGCTTCCCATGGAGGCTTTTGGGAAGTATCCAGAACAAAGCCTCAGCACGCTAATCCTCTGGTTCATGTGATGTACTTCTTTCTTTTTAACATGTGGCAAAGTGGCAAGACTGTCTGACCAGCAGTGCTGTGAGGCTGACACACAGCAAAGAGTTCTATGGTGAGCAGAACCTACCAGTATTTATCTTGATCCCTAAGAACACTGAATTGAGGTTGTGTCCTTTCCCTTGCATAAAATCATTCTTCTCTGTTGGTTGCCAATTTTCCCAGAGATTGGCAAAACAAGTCTCTCTGTGGTCTCTATTTCATCATCAAATTAGGCTGGCACTGACCAGCAGACCCAGAAGTTGTCAGGGAAGGAACTGACAGCAGACACACCATGCAGCTGGATCCACTGCAGGTCATCGAGCAGTTCAGCTAGCAGGTGACTCAAGGATGGTTCAACATATTCCCTCATAGTGTCACCTGTGAAGATATCCTGTCACCTGAATTCCTGATTTCCTGCTAAAGGGCTTGCAGAAAATAGCACACAAAGGTGTGTGAAGGCCAAGAGAGTTGCTGTGCAAGATAATCTTCCCCCACACATCACCCTGAGTGTCTCAGATCAGCCACACACACGTAAATGACTCAGTGCTGTAGACCCAGAGGATCTGGCTCACCTGAGGTGAGTCAGGCTACTGTATGAACAAGGGGAAGTTTATAAACAGTATCTGTTGGTCCGAGATGCTTCGACCTTTGCCACATTGCTGACAAGAGGTAGCACCAGCAAGGATGGATAACCTGATCCAGGCTGAGCAGTGCTCACTTCTGTGTAATCTCATACAATTCCCTGGGAAAGCTGCTCAAGTAAGCCAGAGTCACAGAACGAGGATTGTGACCTGTTGTGTAAAAATCAGTTGCTGCAATTCCCAGTCAACAGGTAATCACTGCAGTGAAGCCAAATCCACCAAGAGCATCTCACAGCTCTTGATCCGCTACTTCTTCAATTCATTCATTCCTTCACTCATTCATAAATAAATAAAACAAAATACATTCAGGAAAAAGCTGCCACCAAAAATCTCAGAAGCAGCATTTCAGAAACAAAAATAATTTGCAGACTTTTTTAAAACTACTAATTTTGAACTACTGTATGTCTTTGCAAAAATTAAGACTCTTATATAGTGCAGATTTCCCTTGTAGAAATTCAGGTTAATGGGACAATGGAGAGAATTCCCCATGCAAATTCCAATAGATCAAGTTAAATTTGCTCCTTTACATTTAGGAATAATTCCAGTTTCCATAGGTCTGCAGAGAGGCTAAATGGCCACAAACTGGAAAAACCTACTCTCTTCTTGTGCTTTACTGCTTTTTCTACACCTCTTTTTAGCTCTACTGCAAAAGATGAGGGAAGTGAAATTTACTGAAAGAGACCATGAAAAGAGTTTCAAAACATTGTACATATTTTCTCTCCATAAACATGCCGTGAAATTTGAACATACACAGTGCCAGGGCACTGCCAGTCAGAACCCAGGAATTCACCCAAGTAAGACAAATTATGATGCTCACTATCTCAGCTTCTTGCCTTTCATTCATACATTGCCAGTGTCTGGATTTTACGTCAAAGTGGAGGAAAAAAGGGAATCTCAGATTGCTGAAATTAACCTCTTGCAGTGAGATCAGTAAAAGTGAGCTTTCCACTGACACTTCACAAGGAGATACCTGCTGTCTTTGTTTGGCAAGGCAGCAGTCAAATGCTGAATGTTGAAATTTGTCAGGTATGAGCAGCAGAGATGCTATGCTGTGGAAATGGCCACTACAATCTCTCTTTCCAAATATGCAGTGTTTGGTCCACATCAATAAAATAATTTTAAAAACAACAACAATGTTTTATATGTCCTATCAAGAAACTGCATAAAGACAGTATTGTGATATCAATGCAGGGTAGTACTGTTGAGCAAACCTGCCTGGCATGAGGACAGTGGTTGCTACTTCAAACATCATACCCAATATATAATTAATATTAACCCTCAACTATATCAGCAATCTCATTGCTTTCATAAATTCTCACTTCCTTTCCAATAAAGAGTTACTTATTACAAGGTAATGCAGGATGCAATGCAGGGATTCATTTCTGCCTCTGGAAGGTACCAAGTCAAAGCACATGTTCTACATGCCAGAAAATGTTGAGTTTGCATGGCAGCATCACGGAAGCTATATGCACTGTGTGATCATCTCTAAAGTGGTTCTATTTAATGAGCAACTTTAATGCAGTTCTGCTGAACCAGTTTTGACAGCACATTTTATGTATGCAACAACTTCAAGAAAAAAGGGATAGGCTCTTACCTATTGTTTTTCGGAGATCTTCACACTGGCTAATGTGAGGGAATTTCAAGATTTCCTTCCACTTTTTGCTTTTGCCTTTGCGTTTCCCTCCACCCCCTGCAAAGAAAGAAAGATTGGGATTAGATTGCTTTGGGTGCTACTCCCAGTCCAGAATTCACCAGCCCAATCATAGCTCTTATGGATATCTTTCATAACAGAAGCTGAGACATTGTGGGTAGACGGGCAGATCAAGTTGGCTTGTCTGGATGTCCCAAGCAAATGGCACCTGTGAGAAGGCTGGATTGGTAAAGGCCAGGAGTTGGTGGCTCAGCAGATCCAGTTCAGATGGTAGTGTCTGAGCTTAGCATCTCCAGCATAGTCTCTGCTTCAACTTACAACCATTTCTTTTGAGTCAAATAGCCCTGTATTTGTAAGCATATAATTATGATTCACATCTTTTCAATCTCTTTCTGGTTTCAGGATGAACCCTGACTTCACCCCAAAAGAAGGACTGGAAACTGAAGACCAACATTCAGTACTTGCGCTCATCCTTCATATTGCATATTCAGCTGATGGTGCACACAGAGTTCACTGCTACGTAAGCATTTTCCTCAGAGGGAGGACAACAGTGGGAGAAAATCAATAAAATATCCTCCATGATAATGAATCATAGAACCATAGAATCAGTCATTTGAGTCGGAAGAGGCTGTTAGTCCAAGTCCTCTGCAGTGAACAGGGACATCTACAGCTAGAATCTCCCTCATAAATGTTCCTTCATAAATACCCAACTGCAGGCACCGCCAGCAGCAAAGCGGCACGTCCCAATTTATCCGCCAAGTTATCTGCACTTGGTGCTGATCCCACATGCTGCTCACATGCATCTCATTTCCCCTTCTTGCCACTCTACTTCTTTCTCCCTTTCCTTTCCCATTGCTTTCTCTTCCTCCACACACACCTAGGTGCCGCTTTTCTGGTCTTGTGTCAATAATGCAGCAAAGACAAATGAGATTCGTCCACATGTATTTATAAAAAAAAACCTTTGAAATCTACTCTTTTGGCTTGGACCTATTTATTGCTCTTCTCAAATCGGAGCACCAGACCCTCACATTCACCTTTTCTTGAGCACATCTACCCCATTCTTTTAAAACTTTTACCATTTTCTTTCTTGTTTGAACAGTTTAGAGCCACACACAGAACCTCACTGACATGGTGTCCCAAAGGCAGTGCTGCTCTGAGGGCCTGCAAGGAGAATGTGTCCAAACTAGGTCCCAACCAGTAACGGCCACATTCCCAGCCTGTGTCACATCGACCCTTGCTGGGACTACTGGAGGATGCACTGCTGGCAGTGCCAGGCTCCTTTGGCCCTATGAGGCCTAATGGAAACCAGAATGCTGTGTGTGCTGTCTACCACCAACTTTGGGTGGACACACAGCTATAAAGCAGCTCAGTCTAAGAGAGCATTTCTAAATTATTCTTTCTTTTTTTTTTTTTTTTTTTTTTTTT
>NW_024884722.1:5274834-5343408 GCF_019232065.1 Centrocercus urophasianus
TTTCCTTCCTGGCTCTTCGGTGTGTCTGCCCTGCTCATAGCAAGTTTCTCTCTGAGCCTGAATGTCCAGATGCAGTCTGTGATTCTCCAAGTCAGTGTATCTACTGCAATTTAGCCCCTGCTCACAAAATTTGATTCACTGGAGTCTATTTTACATGCGTGGCACATTGAATGACTAATTCAGAGCTGAGTTAATTCTGTACAGAGGTTGGTAGAGTCACAATTGCAGACTGAGAGCGTGTTGGTACTACATGATATTGCAGGCTAAATTAGGTGCATTGACTCAAAAGGTAACAGATCATTACAAAGAAAACATGAGCCCTGGAAACAATTGCTCTCTGTGAGGCATTTCTGATCCTGCAGTGTAACCTCTGGCACTGGAGTGCTCTCTCTGTACCTCACATTTTATTCCTTCATTTTCAGTGACCAATGGCTTTGTCATCAAAGAGCTTGCCTCAAATTATTTTAAAACCTATTACTGACAGGAATTTACGGCGTATCTACATCATGCAATGTAACACAGAGCTATCTGCACTAACAGCAAAGGAATTGGCTTGTTTAGACTGTCAGGAGCACAGCTATGTTGTTGTTTCCAGGAAGTGGCTCCAGTAAAGCGTAGAGGTCTGTGAGTGCCTTCACATCACACATTATTATGCAACACAGATGCACTCTTTGGGTCCATAGTGAAATCTTCCTCAACCTCCCTTCTTCAGTGCATTCAAAGCACTGCTGCTAAAGTCATTTCCTTTCCCATCCCTCCAGTCAGAGGCTGTCTTGCCCTGGTCCTGCAGCAAACATCACTTGGTCTCAGGTACTGAAGGTCCTAGGGATGCTCGAAGGGACCGACCACTTTTGGGCTGGGGGAACACTGCGATTGTCTGCTCATCAACTCTTCTGGAGTGCCCAATTCTGCTCTGGTCCCCAGCTGCTGCCTGGGTGTGATTAAGCATCCCACAGCGTGTTTCCACTGCTTGTTTTCCATGAAAGCTCACAGTCCTGCACAGCTCTTCTGCCAACTCCACTTGCCGTTCTTTCCTTCACTTTCATGGCCCTTGCTGCACCTCCCTTTGTGCCTCTGGTCCCACGCCTCAGCCCCTGCCCTGACACGCTCTGCCCCCTCCCTTCTCACACTCTTCTGGGGAATGACCCTTTCTCTGGGAACTCCTGCCTCCTCCTCTTCTTCAGTCATTCCCTTTGGTTTCACCCTTTTCCCTGAGCTCTTGCTTCACATGCTTCCTCACTCATTTATCTTGTAAATTTTGATTTTTGCTACTTGCTGCCAAATCTCCATGGGAATTAAATGAATGAAACAGATATTTATTAGCACAGGGGGAGAGATGGGAAGAAAGAAGAGGACATGGAGGGAGGGAAATGGCAGGGCTGCTCTCAAAGCAGAGTGATCCTCCTTTGACAGTCGCGGGATTCCAGTTGGGATTTCTGGTTCCATAGG
The DNA here is from genome assembly GCF_019232065.1 of Centrocercus urophasianus. NCBI lineage: Eukaryota > Metazoa > Chordata > Aves > Galliformes > Phasianidae > Centrocercus > Centrocercus urophasianus. Next base: position 5,276,284 of record NW_024884722.1, read on the forward strand.
CTGCCCGAGCAGCTCACCCTGCCTCTGCAAACACGTCCCCCCCCTGCTGCCTCTCCTGCTGCAGGGGTCCCCACCTCTTGTCAAGTATCAGACACAGAAGGGTGCAATAAGTGTGGGGGCAGGAATTCTCTGCTTAAGATACCAACAGGCATTGGAAGCAGCACAGATGATGTTCAGCTGCTGGGCAGTGGCATCTGCAAGAACAATAGTTCCAAACATTTCTGGACAAAGATGGATGAAAGAATCTGTCATGCTGCATCTGCTCATCACAGGTATTTCTTCACTCACTGAAGTCCTTAACTGTAGGCCAAAGAATGGATGGAGCATGTCTGCTTCTCCAGCCACCTTTACCGAAGTACCCACAAAATGGTTGCATCTACAGCAGCATGGAGCAGTACAGAACACAGCACAGCAGCCTTAGCACTAAATGGCAACTCTGAGACTGGAACAAGATAAAATGATCATATCCATCTAAGCCACAATGTTTTAAATTCCACACTGTGTAACATATACATTGATATGTTTGTATTGGATGATGCATTTCTGACATAAAATTTTCATCAACACGGAAGAAGAGCTCAATGGGCTCAAAGGGCTCAACTGTTACAACCATGATCGATGCAGCCAGTGCGTTCTCTTCTCTTTTGTGGCCATCCTCCAAAAACAAGCAGCCTTGCCTGATGAATCATTTGCTCTTAGCTGAGTATGAAGTAGCATTACTTTTTTGCCTGTGACATCTTTATGTTAAAGATTCTGATCAACTGCTTTAATCGATCTGACCTTTCTGCTCTCAGCTTTTCTTGTGGAGCCAGCAAACCCTGCTGGCTCCAACTGTTAATTCTAGAGGGTTTGAAGGACATAACACAGTGAGACAGCTGAGATAGGGTAAATTGTCTAGCACAGCTAGAAGTTAGAAGGGGAGGTTTCACTGAATAGAGGAGAGGGGTGGTCAGCAGGGACAGGGAGGTGATTGTCCCTCTCTACTCGGCTCTTGTGAGGCCCCATCTGGAGTACTGTGTCCAGGTGTGGAGCCCTCAGTACAAGAAAGACATTGAGATTTTGGAAAGGGTCCAGAGGAGGGCAACTAAGATGATCAGGGGGCTGGAGCACCTCCCCTATGAGGACAGGCTGAGGGAGTTGGGCTTGTTCAGCCTGGAGAAGAGAAGGCTGTGGGGTGACCTCATTGCAGCCTATCAATACCTGAAGGGAACCTACACCCACGAGGGGAGTAAACTCTTCAAAAGGGCTGACAACAGCAGGACTAGGGGAAATGGATCCAAGTTGAGGGAGGGAAGATTGAGGTTGGATGTTAGGGGGAAGTTCTTTACAAGGAGAGTGGTTAGGCCCTGGAACGGGCTGCCCAGGGAGGTTGTGGATGCCCCGTCCTTGGATGTGTTTAAGGCCAGGTTGGACAGGGTCCTGGGCAACCTGATCTGAATGTGTGTGTTTGGTGGCCCTGCTAGGCAGGGGGGTTGGAACTACATGATCCTTGAGGTCCCTTCCAACCCGGGTGATTCTGTGATTCTGTGATTCTGTGATTCTGTGAATAGGTCAGTAACTGTGCAGGTTGCAAAGGGAAGCTTTCCACACATTGTCTTGATTGCTGCCTTTGCACTGTCTATTCTGGACAGGAGGATTTGCAATCTTCAAGTCAGCTTCTCAGAGAAAAGCTTGACAGACGTGCCACGTTTTATATATGAGTTTCATCACACCAACTTGGAGGGGCTGACTGCTTTAAAATGTTGGCTTACTGATAATGACAAAAGGTGAGCTCCCAGCAACAGCAGGAAAAAGCGGCTCTACTCCCTTGTGTTCACTTAACAGCCCAGCAATTGCAAACTAGGGATTGAATCTAATTCTCTAACATGTCAACCAGTCCTACAGGAAACAAAAGCATTTACTCTACATTCTCCCTGCTGAAAAATACATGGCATTTTTCATATCATTTTGCAATGTCCAATAGGACTCAGATCTCTTGTGTGTAAGGAGAAAGACATAAGCAAAAGCACAAATGTAAAACATTTGGGAGCAGGAGCTCCCTCTCCCAGCCTAAGGTCCCTACTTTTTTTGCCTCCATTGGTTAGGATATATTTATTCTAATACCCTGAGCTAAAAAAAAAAAGTACTTCCTTATTGTTAAGCTGGAGAGATACTGAGTGTCTTGTCCAAAACACCAGGAGAAATCAGGGATTGAGCTAAGAGCTAAAGCCTCGAGGCTGTCAACCCTGCTAGCTGCACGATCAAGCCAAGCTTCTGCTCAGCTGGCTGAGGATATTTCATGCTATGGAGTTAAATACAAGGATGGGGGATGTCATTCCAGCACCATGGCTGTAACATATTCCCTTCTCACCTCGTTCCACCATACCATGTGACTTTTAAGCATGGATGAAGTGGCTTCACACTTTTCTTCCATTCCTGTTCAAATTAACAAGCTGCATCACACTCAAGTTCACTGTCTTCACCTGTATTATCTGCAACCTAGTTAACATGCAAGCTAGGTAAAGTATCCACAGATCTACAAGGGAGGACTACAGCTTGTATCTTCTATTCTGCAACAGCAGATAGGCTCTCATCCAAGTCCTTCCCAACAAAGGTGTAGAGCCCTGTATGTTCCAATTGCAAGGCCTTAAATAGACAACACAAGAAAGCAGTGAAACAAACACACAAAAAACCTAGAAGTCCAAAAGTCATGGTTAGCATCCGCTTTTTCCCATTCAGTCTACAAAAGAAATTCTTCCCTTCCTCTTGCCAGGCTTCCTTTACTCACAGTCAGGATTTCTGCAGCTATGTGCTATCCATCCACCTGCCTCTCCACACCTCTTAAGGCTTTCCTATTGGCACACAGGAACTGCCACATTAGACAAAACAAATGGTCTGTCTAGTACAGGCAGCTTCAGAGGAAGTCTTAATTTTATTTTTTTTTAACTATGTGGAAGGCAAGATCTTTCCTCCTTACCCTATTAAAGAGACATAGCCAACAAAACCTGAAGGCAGTGTATGCTATTAACGCATAAATGCACTTACACTCCTGGGAAGTACCCTTTCTCTTCACATGGGTGTGAGCCTCAGAGATTAACCATGTATTCGTGAAGAAAAATAACAGCAATCTGACACACAGAACTGTGTATTTTCCTGGAGCACCTCCTCCCAATGAGAATGAATAAAACTTATCAGCCCATCAGTTTTCTCTGTGAGTTCTCCATATCTTTTCCATATCTTTGCTTGCGCAGCTCGCCTCTAAAACAAACGTTTCCATCCTTCTTTATGGGGAAGCTCACCCAGGACTGTTTCTTATTAGTCCCAGCTGCGCTCAGTCATACTAGCAAATACAAATGGTTTGTTTTCCAAGAATGAAGGACGCTGCTTGCTCTCTGCCCCTTGCCCTGCCCTTGTCACCTGGGAGAAAAAAAATGAAACAGGAACACCGTTTCATCCTTACAAGATCTTCAGTGACACTCCTGACTGACCTGGGCAGGAGAGCGTGAGGGCTGGGTTTTGGAAGCAGGTCAGTGTCCACCATCCACGGAACACAATGTTTCCACAAAGCAACCTTTAGAGGCTCTGATTTTTAAGATGCAATAAAAAGTCCACAATATGCCCTCAAAAAAGAGTAACATTCATAGCTTCGCTTGTTGATGCTAATCTGTCTGCATCTCCAGCAGCCTTATTTGATGAACACGACTCTGAGAACAGTCACAGCCTGTGATAACGGTTTCATGCCCATCTTCCCCGCTGTCACGGCATGTTTGCACATAAATCATCCACATGCTGCCACAAATGCATGAGCCTGACAACCACTGCGTAAACCATCCGATTGCTTTTTTGGAAACAAACAGCAGATGCAGTTCATGTTCAAGCCTTCAGAACCACAGAGACGGGAATTTTGAGAGCAAAAACACAAAGTTCTGCCCAGCAGTCAGGCTGGCTTTGCAATCTGTGCTGGTTACCAGCACACCACAGGGCAAAATGCTTTGTTTACAAATGACATCTAAAGTTCTCATAATGCTGGCTTACAGAAGTCATTGTTCAAAAATAAATATTTATGGCAGGAATTATTTCAAAAAGAAGTCAAGTAGAACTGCAATACCTACGAGTGACTGAAACTTGAGTTTAATAACACGTTTGGTATGTTAATAATGTGCATGTTAATATTATCCTTTATTAAGAGCAACTGCCCTGAAGGGGCAGAGGAAACCAAGATTAGTCTTTGAAAAGGTCCTCAGGGCTTGAGTCTTGTGTGTCATGGCCATACTGGCACTATTCTAGGAATATAAAACAGCCTTTGCAGCAGCTCCCTTTGTGCCTAGTCAGAGCACACTGAAGAGCTTCTAACTAAGCTGAAGAGAAAAACCACCTTTAATTTTTTCTTCTTTTCTGCTGGTCTTGACTGGGCATTCAAAACAGTGCACACCCATCTGCCTATATCCTCCACTGAGTGGTTTTAAGGCACCTTTGAGATTAGTTATTTCAGTGAGTTATCTTTGGGTTTTATGGGCCAGTTCACACATGCTGGGAGTATGTCTCTCTGCTAAGCATGCTAAGAGGGACTTTTCTGGTGATGTGATTTCCCTGCATACAGTTAGATTTTCCCCTGGGTAAGCACCTTCTGTTTGTCTGTTATGCTGTCCTCTCTTTTATGCCCCATATTTTAACTGTGTTGAGCTTATCTGAAGCTATAAGTAAGCCAAAAAAGATCATTGGCCTTTGTGCCACAAAACTAACCCAGAAGATACAAAATACATTGAGGACTTACAACATATTGAAAAAAAAAAACCACCACCAGTAAATCTTATAAAAACAAAACCAGCTAGCATCTAAAGCAGTGAAATTAAGCACAGCCCAGATTTTTAACTTCTTATTCTTGATCTCAAAGTGAACAAAGCTACTGGCACAAACCAGGCATGTTAGCTATGTTTGAAATGCATTAACAGACACTGAGGGGTTCAACAGGCTGTTGGAGTGAACTGGGGCTGACAGCTTCAAACTGAGAGGTGCCTGGACAGTATTTGATGTAGTTGGCAACAAGAGCAGAAGTGACAATGCAACAAATTAATCCGGAGCCACTGTACCTCTTTGGAATCTATTTTTTGGATGCATAAGGTCTCCTGGCCGAACATGAGGAGGCCATGATAACTGAACCCAGTACAGAGAGATTTTGTCCATCAGTGATAGGATCAGGTAGCATCAGGTAATAGGATAATAGGATAATATTTGCCTGTAGCATTTCAGTATTGATGATCCTTATGGGTGAACAGCCTTTTGAACAGAGCTGTTGGAAAGCAGGGTTACCACCCTGCTAAGAAGGCTAGTATCTCACTGGAGCTCTGCCCTGAAATGGAGCTGAGTCAGTATTTCTAAGTTCTAGAAAATTCTTATTCAAAGACATGAAACCATTTCATTTTGATAACATTGAGTCATCTCAGTCCTCTAATGTCAAAACATTATCATAGAACATATCAAATAGAGTATTAAGATATATCACTGGAACAAAATGGGTAAGGTAAATTGACTTTCTTTACTTTGTTGAAATGATATTTCTATACTGTCAAAAAGAAGATGGAAAAAGCAAATGCTTCTTTCTTTCAAGCAGACACTTTCCTGTAAACCCTTTCATTTTTAACAAAGCCTAGTTCTCAGAAAGGAAGATGCTTTTGTCAGAAATGTTCTCAACCATCTCATGTTTTGAAGCACATGAGAATTGAACAAGGATGTGGCGTTCCCATATATGAACACTCAGGTGAATCAAAAGCCTACATTCCTTACTGGTTCCCTTTCGTTAATTTGCATCGCTGTCATTTACGTTGTCTGTAGGAGACTTACTTCCCATTCTTGCGAAGAAAGAATGCAAATCCCAGAAAACGTGCTTGAATAGGGTTTGATAACATCTTTCCAGGAAGGAACTGCTCCTTAAGCAATGGCTTCTTAAACTTATGACCTGTTCTGAATATTTATTATCCTGTTTTGGTAACATGTATGCAAACTGCTAACCAAAGCCTCAAAGCCCAACCCTGCAAAAGCAGCTCCAACCCCCCCCCCAGTCCACGCACAGCCCAGCGCTCCTGTAGTTTTCCCAGGGACACGTGTGGTGTTCTTGGGTTCAGGGTGCTCATCAAGCAACTTAAATATTCTTGGGGCTAGTCTCTAAAGTCAAACTATTGTTGCAGATCTTTGCTAGACAATGAAATGCCGAGAAGTCTGAACAGGCTCTGCCTGAGTGCTGCCCCTCATTTTGCAGTTTCGATGTTTAGTGACACAACGGCAACATGGGCAGCACAAGAGAGGCTGGAGGAACATGGAAATCTGGACGTGGCATAGTCAAATAAATAATGGGCTTCGGCTCTTCTGAAAATTCTGGTGCCAGTTGTGGGGGGAGAAGACCCAGCCCTGAGCCTTGAATGCAGGTTCGCTCTGTCCCTGTCAAAGAGCTGTGTGGGTTTTTACTCCTGCAAATACTTCTGCAGTCTCTAAAAAAAGAACTTAGCCTCTGTGTTCCTGACATTTGAGTTTTATAAGAAATATTTCTGAACTGTGGGGAGGAGATCCAGCTGGATAGGAGGTGAGGATTCAAGTGCGTTCATGTCGTCAGACTGTAGACAGGCTCTGAGAATTACGTTCTTTTCTGTTTTTAGTCCTCACCTAAATAAACTTACTAACAGGGTAAATGAAAAGAATTTTAGTAAACATTAAGAAGAAGTAGAGACTTGAGACAGGCTGTTTTATTAGGTCTGACTGATTTATTAGTTCCACCTAATTGGTGAAACTGGCAGAGCTTTGAGATGCTCTGATAACAACTCAGAAATCCAGATGTGTTTTGCTTTCCATACATAAATAACAGCATGCTCTTTTGATTTAGATGACTTATTTCTGAGAAGAGCAAGCAAGAAACTGTGTACACTTTCCATGAAGGTGGCAGAAGAACAAATCCCTCATCAAGCATATGGATACTCCATCTGAAGGTACTCAACTCTGCTCTCTGGTGTGCAGATATACCAACCCCCAAAATTTCAAGATGCTACAAACAAGTCCCAGGTCTGTGCAGAGCCTGAATTGAGGAGGTGCTGCAGCCCCCCCCGTGTGCTGCCTGTGCACACAAGTTCTCTACCAAATTGCTGCACTGCTATAATCTTTCCTCCCACATTTAATCCCACAAGAGATCCTGGCACAGCAAAAGTGCTGATGTGGATGCGTGAGTGGGAAGGCACTGAGGAAACGTTATCAGGTGTCTGGTACCTTTCTATCTCAAAAAGTTTCTGCATTTTTGCAGTGGCCCACAGGACCGTTACATTGGTCTCAGTGCAGAAAGATAGCCTGACAGCCATAAGAAGTGTCTTTCCCTGGCCTCAGCAGTGATGTTTGGCTGGATCCATCCTCCTCTCTCAAATGTTCTCAGACATTTGATGTAAACAAGCTAGAAGCTGTGAAAATTATGCTGGGAAGCTCCTGAGAACATGCACACCAGCTAAAATACCACCAGAACTGCATTAGAGGAGCATCTCAGCTGTGACAACTCAGCTCTTCTGCTTTCAGAATCAGCCAGGAAAGTACAGAATCTTCATTTGTCTTAAATTGAGTCACTCCCTGTTTGAGGTCAGGATCAGCCACATTTTTCTTTACCACAAAAGCCGATAAGAACCCTGTTCACGTTCCTGGCTCTCCTGTGGAATACCAAGTCAGATTCTCACATACAGATGTAAGCATAAAGCACAAATTAATCCTAGACATATGGTTAGGGAACGTGGAGAAGGGGGTGAAACCACCCCCAAAATGCTTGGTTTGAGCGAGCATCTGTCAGTGATAGTGATGGGCTGGCAGAGAGGAAAGGCACAGGCATGTGCTTTGGCTTTTGAGGAAAGCGGTAATGTGGGAAGGGACACAGAGGGCTGGTGAGGATATGGACTGAGCTGCAGCATTGCAGGAGGTTGTGGTGTAGCTGGTGCCAGGAGGATGAAAGAGCTGGAGGAAGAAAGACCATAGGGAGAGGGAAACAAGGGGGCAAAAATAAGACAAGAGGTTTGACTACACATCTCCTATATTCTTCCCCATAGCTAGCAAGCCTGGCTTCAGCCCCGTCATCTCATCAGCAACCAAGATCTTTCTGTGCAGACACACTCTGCTATACTATCCCTGAAATCACAGAAAATACCATCCTCAAAAATCACTGACAGCCCAAGACATTCTGGTAACACAATTGCATGCATCAGCAGTTAGGATCATTACTGCAAAAGGTTACAGAAGGGATTCAGGTTAATGGAGGTAATCTGTGATTATCTGATGTACCAGATTGCTTTGCCAGTGACTCACGCGTTCTGCCACAACAGATCGCAGCTGCAAATAGCTCGCGGGATGGAGCCAGCTCCCAAGCTAGGAAAGAGTGTCCTCGTTGTTCAGAGAACCCCTGCAGCACAGAGTGCCGGGGCACTGCAGGCGTGTGAAAGCCCGCGGAGCTTCAGCGAGGAGTCGGGAGGAGCAGAGCAGTACAGTCGCTCATTCACAGTGTTACTATAGCTACCAGCTGACGGACTCAGTAAGAAAGGCAGAAATAAAAAGGGAAAATTAGGAGGTAGGAAACAAAAAAGAGGAAACTTGTTGTAAAGCAAAGGCAGAGGGTTCCTCTGATTAGCTAATGATGTGCTTCAAAAGCAGTGGCTGAAAAATGAGGCTGGAAAGCTGCGTGGCACAGGCGTCAGATGATGCAAATGGCTCTCGGCTCTCCTCTCACCCACCAGCACCCACCCAGTTGCTGGCAGTGGTCAGCACCATTTTCATACATACAAATCAGCAGCTTTCTGCCAGTGATGGATTAACTATTCCCGCTTAGCCCTGCAAGTCCTGACCCCCACTTGTGCTCCCTGCAGCCCTGGGGCCAGAATTAAAACAAGGCACTGGTATGGCCCCAGGAGCAATGTGGAAACCTGGGAGGGAGAGCAAGAGCAGCTGTTAATTATGAGCTTCACTTTCATTCTGTGCTCAGCCGTGGCCCTGGCTTGATCCCCACCTGTGCAGTGGAGCTGCTGCTGAAGCACGGAGCCAGCGAGCAGCTCTGGGGCTCAGCACTGCACGGTTGGTGATACACAGATCCCTGAGCCTGAAGGGCAAAGCGCCACACTTGTGTCTGAACATCCCTTTCTAGCAGACATGGTGGTGAGGCTGGGCATTAGACTTGTTTCTGTTTCTATTTCTTCTCAGCTCTCAAAGTGACCAAATACTGCTGTGGTGGCCTTTGATGGTCTTAGCTGACTTGATACAATGGTCCCACCACCAGTGACTCCAGGAGCAGGAAAGATCTAGATACTGTCATAGCCCAAAAGACGGAAGAAGAGACAAAAATCATCAAGCAGTGATCCCACACCACCCACATGTCCCAGTGTGTGCACTTCGACCCTGGCTGAGCGCAGTTCCAGATGTCCAAGGTAGCTCAATGCACCAACGGCAGCTGCAGCCAGGGACAGACACTAATACGTACATATATCTAAATAAATGCATAATTCCTGCTCACATGCCTTCCTGACAGCCAGCTGTTGCCTCTGCTTGCTGTTATCCTTGCTTGGAGATTAATGTCTATGTCTAGGACAGCTTATTAGCAATTTTTATTACAAGGCATATACATCTGGCTGGTGGTGGGCAAAAGCTAAATCCTGGAATAATTAAAACACCAGGACAGCTCACAGGGAATGACAAAGAGCAGATATCCGCAGGGTCTTTACCCTGTCTCTGAAAGCCAATAATGGCATGAGGTCAGAGATCACTGAGCTTAATTGTCTGACGAATTAATGGTGACGAATGTCTGTTTTCCCCCCTTGTTAAAACTGACACCAGATTTTTCAGGGAAAGCAGAAGGGCATTTGGCCACAAAGGAATGTTTTGATGGCTGAAGCTGAGATTGTTGCCAGCACCAGCCCCTCAGACCAGCGTGGGTCAGACCCTCTCCCATACGAATTGCACAGAACTGCTGTTGACTCCAGCCCAGGACTGAACCTTGTCAGCTCAGCCTAGCAGTGCTGATTGTCCCGCTCACTTTGGAAAGAAAGAATTTTTGTTCGGGTTTTGTTTTAAATATCAGATCCAGGTCTTCAAACAAGTTCTAAAAAACTCAAATTAGAGGAGTGTGAACTGCATGATAAAAGTCAGCTTGAGCTTGTTTCTGCCCACTTTGAAGACAAGTCAGAGTGCTAGGAAAAAAAAAAAAAGAAAGAAGAATACTAAAATGTATTATAAAAAGAAAAATTTCTCCTAGCATTTTCCCGTTCCAGAAGATTTTTCTCCCTCATTGTCCTGTATACCCCCTGCTCAGCAAGGCATTTGTGAATAATAAGTGCCATTGTGGGAGGAAAAACAAAAACGGGAAATACTAGGGGAGCATTTTTATCCAGTTAGTGACATTTTGTGAAGTTGGCTAACAATTTTCTATTGAAACAACTTCTTCCACAGTAAGAAGGAACTCTGCTTACTGACTTGCTTTTGTTGCTCAATCTCATTTCAATTCTGATCTTAATGTGGAGCTGTAGAAATAAACTGAAAGCTTCTCTTTGTTCAGGTGCTTATGTTAGTTCTGAGCTGTTGTGAAATAGGTTGAAGGGCACATCTTTCCCATTCATACGAATATACGTGAACCCCTCTGGTGTTTAATTTAAGCTACATAAACAAGGAACAAGCAGTTTCTGAATGCTGAAAATACAGTATCAGCCCAGCAGTTTCTGCAGTCACTCCTTACATCTAAGTCATTCCCCTCATTACAGAACATGCCGATATCTTTAACTAATATCTGTAATACACAACACTGTCAACAAGGATGTGTAACACTGAATTAGCCTAAAGTCTGAATATTCTTTCAGAAGTGTGTTTCCAGAGGGGTCACGTCAACCAGTGAGCAGACACACTGGTTTTCAAATAAATCTGTGTGCTCAGTCTCTTACGGAGCTAATTATAATGGTGCCTTTAGTGTTGCTGCCTTTATGTGTCTGCCAGCACATCCCTAACAAACCACTAGGTTCATGCTTTTCTAGCCCAGATGGAAAAGTCTGATTATAAGGTCAGAGCCAATTCTAGTTCCAAAGCTTGCAGAGCTTCAATTAACAACAGAGGAGTTAGTGGCTAGCCATTACTGAACATATATGTGCTTGCTTCTCACTCCTGCTGCTCATCAATACCCAAGAGGGAAGGCCTGATGGATCTGCAGTGCCAACAGTCTTCCCTAACATGTAACACAATCCTAAAGGGCTAAAGGAGATGCCTGGCTCTGCAGGTACAGTTTGCTCGAAGCTGTGCAGAGCAAGCCCTGGTTTGAGCAGTTGGACTGCATGCAGGGACGTACCACTTGCCTGCTGCAGGACAGCCCAAGTCAAGTGAACAGAGGTGCTTCTGCAGCAAAGCCAGAGCTGCGGATCCTGAGCTGTTTCAGCAAGTGCAGGTGGACAGGGTGCCAACCTTGCCATCCATGATGCAGTTGGGCAGTACAGTTATACTGCTGGGTGCTACTTTAACAAGGGGCAGGGCACCACAGCACTGCTGGTGTGTGGCCAGGTACAGAGATGGCTGCATAGAACTCGATTCTGATACACAGGGAGCACCGATAGTTTCAAGCTCAACAAATCTACAAGAAGACACAACTTCTGCCGTGAGAAATTTTCTATCCAAGCCCACATTGTAGGTTGTTATCATCACTCTTCCACGGTGTCAGAACAGAAAGAGTAATTCACCTATCGATTTAGATGGTACTCCATTTTTTAAACTCACGAGAGCAAAACCCCAGCAATTACACAGAAAATCCAAGCTTCCTTATCTCATTCAGTTCCCCTGGTGATGCAGAGCTGTGTGCTGGGCCAAATAACACAGCAGCAAATGCCAACCCTCATGGTGAGGCATCCAAGTCCAAGTGGCACATGTGCTGTTTCAGCACCTCTTGGGATCGCTCTGGGAGACAATGTAATTAATATTAGTGATGGCTATTTAACACATTCCATGGGGAATCTACAATCTGTGCTTATGGAACTTCAAGCCAGTTAATGCTCACTTCCTACCAGTTTTAGGTGTCTCCTAATTTTAAGTTATGTTTATAGGCAAAACCAGTCAGCCACACTTCTCACTGAATCAAACAGTAGCTTAATCATTTGTGTTAAATAGGAAACGAATGACTGAGCACTGATAAAGTTCACCATTATGCTTTTGAGGAAAAGAGAAGTGACTATGGAACAATCTGATAACGAGAGAATTTGCTTCCTGCTTAACTTGATATTTATAAACCTTCTCTGTAAGGGGACAAAAAAAATAATTTCAGCTGGATAAAGCTAACATTCTAAATTACATTTTCAAATGACAACAAAACCAGGACCACAGCCAAAATCCGTGCTTATGGAAGGACACACTGAAACAACACAGGACGGGAAGCCTAGGGCTCAGGCTGCCTGCACTCCTGTGTCTCAGGCTCTGCTGTGTTTGTGGACATGCACGGTGCTGGCATGGCAAGGCTCAGTTTCACCTTTCTGAGCTCCCAGAAGTGCACAGCCAGAGTGCACAGGAGGTGCTGACTATGGAAGGTGAATGCAGGATTGTCCAGGTTGTGTTGTCTGTATTGGATGGGATGAACAGATTTCACAAGCTCCTTCCATCTCTAGTATACAAACCATCAGCTTGTAGGCAAGAAGACGTGATTTCTCTGAAGCTAATGGCTCGACTTTCAGCCTTACCATACTTGGAATTTCAGTTATTTTCCACACTGTTGTATATTCAGTCCTCCTGTAAGGCAGGCAATGATTACTCTACAGCCTGACTGACATCTCAAGAACAGTCACAGAACTCAGCCATAACAGTCTGAAGTCCAGTTGTGCCAAGAATGTACAGCTCCAGCTGGTGTCAGCAGGAGCTTTGCATGCCAGCAGTCCCTTTAACAAGCCCCTGGAGAGGAGTATAGAAAAGAATCCTATCTTGGGTGTCCCCTCTGCATGAAATAGTAAATGCAGATTGCAAGTGCTGATTTCTAAGACTTCCTGGTATGGAAGCTTGTCATGGGAGAATAATGTGGGAGATGTGGAAGAGTGCTTATAGTAAAAATAAAAACAAATTATTTGTATTTATGCCTAAAAAGGCAATGTTCTCAATTATTTAAAAGAAAAATGTTTATCTTCCAGAAGTAGAAGAGCAAACATGGGGGGGGACTGGGGGAGTGGAAGGTACATCTACTTTGTTCCACATTTTCCAGGTTAGTAAATGACAAAGCAGATTGTGCTTGGTTGTCTTGGCTTTAGGTACCAAGTAAAATATTTCTGAGTTGCTTTGAAAGCATATTAATAAAAATAATAAAATTAACACATCTCTTGGCTTTTCAACAGGACCCTCAACATTAGAACCCCAAAGCATTTTGCAAACAAAAACAGCAAAATCTTTTCCAGCTTAAAGATTAATTTTGCCCTCAGATAAATTTCCATGACTTTTACAGTCCTGTTGAGACACTCCACATGTACAACTGGGAAAGGAAATTATCACAGACAGTTTAAATGTACAATGCCAATTAGAAAAACCAAATAAAAACAGACCCACTCTTCTTGAGAAGTTTCCCAGTTGGTATTGTGAGAAGCACTAAGATGACTAGCACAGCTAGAGCTTTGAGGGAACAGAATTCTTTCTTACTGCTTCAATCAGTCCAGATTAGAAGAGGGAAAGTGGAGGATGCTGTGCACGCTGTGTGCACGCAGGTGCTGTGCGGATCCCTCCAGGAACCCTGGGCTGTGGCTCAGTTCTCACCTCATTTGTCAGAGGGGTGGATGCTACAGGAAAACAAGCAGCTGTGGAGAGCAGAAAGGCCTGCTGAGGGAAGGGCCAGAGCTTGCCCTAACAGAACACCTAGGTGTCTGCACAGGGGACACACAGCAGGAGCTGTAACCAGAAAACCCTCGTGCTTCATCAGACACCAGAGAATCCAATGGTACCAATGTCTCACTGCTGCCTCTACTCACAGGACAATGTGTTTAACATCTGCTTTTCTGCAATGCCTACAAGCCAAGTTCAGGACTTCTCTGCAGGAGGCAGTGCACAAACCCAGAGCCCATCTGTTCCCAGAGAGCTCCCTGCTTGTGGCAATGCAGCCCCGTGCCATTCCTCTGTCACTGGGGACATCGCCTTTGCGTCCAGCGAAGGCCAGCGCTTCATCCCCTGGGGCTCTGAAGGATCACAATTGTCCAGTTCACCAATGAAACTGGTTTCTGGGGAAAAGGACATTTTGCAAAATGGGGCAGTATTACTGCAAAGTCAGGAGAACTTGCCAGGAAAAAATACAGGGCTGTAAATGCACTGTTGTCCAGAGCTGACTGGATTTCAAATACATTTAATAAAAACATGATGATCCAAAAACAATTGCAGAATAAAGGCGAGTCAGAACAGTTGTTCCCCTCTACTTTCATCCCGTTGTCTCCTATTTCTATTGTCCTCAGCTCTGTATATCACTACCATATCAAATATTACATACTTGTTTCTGTTTCCCAGGTTTGTCCCCTTTTCACCTCAAAACCTGTGCTATAAAAATCCACCAACCCTTGATGTCACCTTCAGGCTGCCACCTGCCTCAACCTGAATGGTTCACAGCACACTTTTCTCCCCAAAGCAGTGTTGTAAACAAGGCCTGCAGCTTGTTCCCCCCACTCTTTGAGGGAAAGGCCTCTGCAGTGGGCTGCAGACTTTTGGTCCCTCTCACTTCTTCTCTCTTCTTCTGGTCCATGAATGCTAAATTCCCTTCTGCATTCTTGTACTCCTTTGGTAAGCAGAATAAGGAGTACAAACCTACATGATCAGCACCAGCATTCCAGTTTTAAGGACATGGAGGTCTCTCCTCAGGATGAGGCAATGTCTCATCTCCTGCAGCTAGAATGCATATCTATGGGCTTTTTAGAAACAGCCTCTGGCCTGCATTGCACAGTCCCTGCTACAGGTTGTGCCTAAGCCTACACAGGCCTTGTGTTTGCCTAAAACTAGGCAAAACAAATAGCCTAACAATCACTAGACAGTATGGCAGTGCTAGATCATCCTGCCACAGCAATATGTAGAATCATAGAATCATTATGGTTGGAAGAGACTTTCAAGATCACCTCATCCAACCATCAACCATCAACCCCAGTAGGCCTGCTAAGCCACATCCCTCAGGGCCACATTTTTGCTGTACACCTCCTCCAGGGACAGTGAGTCCACCACTTCCCTGGGCACCCTGTTCCAATGCATTATCACTCTTTCTGAGAAGTAATTTTTCCTAATGTCCAACTTGGCTCGCTAGGAGAGATGTGTCTGCTGTGATAGGAAGAAAAAATCCTGAGTTGGTCGATGTCATCATAGCCAAAATTTCACCATAAGGAACCACCAGGACGTGGCTTTGGCCAGAACTTCCAGCTCACTCAGTCACATCTAGATCTCTTCTACCCAGTATTGACCCAAGTACGCAGCAGTTTCCAAAGAATAAAATACAAGGGATGCAGCCTGGCATTTGGAACCACTGGTCACAGTGCTGTTCAACCTCTTCAAGCGCTGTCACATGAAGACAAGTGAATAGGAGGACTCTGTGGCAATTCTCTCACATACAAAAGGCCAAAAATAGGACTTAGTCTTGCCCTGAAATCCAAGGGAGATTCTACAGCAGATGTCTTTCATCTATATGACCTTTTCCACAAAGACAAAAGGGAGACAGGATATTAAACCACAGTTTAAGATTTTTATTGCTCTTGGCAAGCGTTTATTTGTTGTGGGTTTGTTTTGAGGCTTGGTTTTTAGGCAAAGGAGTGTTATTTTTTGCACTTTTCATGGAACTTCAGCTGAAATAGCATTAAAATGTCTGAGACAAATTTCTTTTGGGTGATTCGCACATCTTCAAAGTCACAAGCTGACATCCCTTCCAACTCATGTTGTGCAGACCAGTGTGTTTATACCAGGACAGCCATGTGACCTGAGAACAGCATTCCATTTTTCTCAAAGTCAAGGAGAAACCTGAAGGCTTTCACACATCGCTATGGTAGGGGGACAGCAAGTCCCTGCAACCAGCAGGTTCAGTCTAGGAACTTACTTAAAGGTCACAGCACATCCCATGCAAATCTCTCATGGATTACAGTGGAAAATACATACACACAATGACAGCAGGACACAGCACAAGGAATATGGGAGAAAGCAGGGATTAATCACATTTGTCTCCTTAATTTGCTTAGATCCTTTGCTAGAGAGAAGCTCTGAGATCAGCCTACCTTACAGATGACTAAGCAGATGGGAAGATAGGGATGCGACTCGGATAGATAATCCAGAGGAAAGGACATTAACTCTGAGCCCAGGGAGGATTAGTCTTAAGTCCTTCTTCAAGCACAGATTTCTCATCTGGTTTTAGTGACAGTTAGACTGTATATATACACACCATGGGAAACTACAAGCTCCATCTGGTTGTCATGGACAGACGCAGGTGAGATGACCGAAGCTGGTGTGCTCACCCAGTCATTTATTATCAAATTTAATATAAAGATTAAGCTCAAGCCTTTTTTCACCAATTTATTTTTCACAGCAAATTTAAAATTCTTACTTTCATTCTACCTTAGAATATGTTCTCTTGAAATTTGGGAAGAAAAAAAACACCACACCAAACAAAACCAGGACAACACTAAAACTTTTGGCTTTCAAAACTTGCCTAGTGCCTTCAGATCTCACAATTACAAGGGCAGGTGAGGACATCCTGGAGCTCTGAGTGTTCTTTTGCAGTGACTAAAACACAACATGGGCCAATGCAACCACATGACACTTCCCAAATGAGAACACATATGGCTGAACATTTCTAAAAAGTCAAAATCTGCTCCCATCGAAATCAATGGGCGTTTTGCTCTTGACTTCTGCGGAAGCAGGGTTAAGTCAACAGTGTATAAGATGGGAAAATCCCAACTGAAGATCAAGTACAGTGTTCCCCTTAAAGATTATTCATAAAGTGTGTAGATGTCACCAGAAAACAGAAGGTGCTACAGAGCTGCTATTTTTAAACTGAGGGTGAGAAAATAGGCAACAAAGCATAGAGCATAACTTCTTATGTTGTTTTGCCACCATTCTTGTTAAGGAACGTAGGCTTTGCTAAATTACTTTAAAGAGGAAAAAAAACCCGTAGTTGACTCAGTTCAGTAGTTTCTTCAGTTCAGAACAGACATATTTCTAAGATTTATGTGAATTTTTATGTTTTCTAAATAATTCTGCTTGCCAAACCCACACAAAAAATACCCAAGAATATTTCTTCAAACTATTCAGAAGATACCAGAAGATGGTCCTAGCTGCCTGTAATGCTCCTGCAGAACAGGATATTGTGTCTTTCTTCATCAGCAAAGAGTAATCTACTTGGAAAATCCTGGGCAGACACTGGCATAGGTCACAGGGAGCTTCTGTACGCAGAGACTAATGCTAATCATCAGGATCACAGGACCATAATTCCCAAATACAGACATGAGCAATTATCAGCATAAGAACACAATTTATTCATTGCAGTCAGACATAGGATGGATATCCCATTTGGCACCAGTGGGACTGTAATATGCATTTTAGAAGGCTTAGCAAGACCACTTATTATGTACAAAACAGCACTAGTAGCAGGCAGTGTGAGCCATCAGATGAGCTTAATAAAGAGCTTCACTGAAGTTAGCAGTGTGCTCTCATTCTGCGTGGGGTCTAAAGGGTTTGCATGCGAATGAAAGTATAGCAAATTCTTGGAATTTTAATACTGCAACGTTTGTATGTTTTAGATCTCTTGCCTAATTTCTGGACTTCCATCCATACAGACTCCTGGTGTCTGTCTCTTAATTCACCGGTGAAAGGAAAAAACAAAGAGCAAAATTGGAGGATTTCAACCCAAAGACCTTAGAGTAATATTTAAACTAACTTCATTCAGGAGCAGTCTTAATAATTGCCATGACTTATCTGTCTGATAAGTCACAGTGGGGTAAAACATAAGCAATACCTGTCTGCATCTTAGCCACCATTTTGATGAACATCCCAGTTGTTTGCAGTCTGTTAGCAGCAGAGATTGATCCAGTAGCTGGAACTACCATTTGCATGGGGTTGGTGTCAGCTTAGCTCAGCAGCCCTGAGTAGAACAGCAGCACCAGCCACGTGGGCTTGCAGAGAACAGATATCATTATGGCTTCACCTTTGGGCATCACCAGAAGGGGGATTTGCTTTTCTAATTGGCTCAATATTTTGAGAAGGTATGTGGTGAATAATAACAGCCTCTGCAGCATCACAGCTACAACTCATACAAACTATCAGTTTTCATAGTAGCCACATGCAGATCACCTTCCAGTCCCAGAGAGAAAGCTGCCCTGCAGAAGACATCCTCCTTGCAGCACCAAAGGGAATACCAAAGAGCACTGCTGTTGGATTTGGTTACTGCTTTTGGCTACTGGCTTAAGCAAGCTATGGTATATTTGTGCACAATTACAAACCTTGTTTGCAGAACACTAAGAGAAGAGCGACTGCAGAACAGTTTCCCACGAAATAGGAACTCACTTCCTTTATTGCAAGAAGAAATAAACAGTTCTTTGAGGAAAATAACAGTATTTCATTTTGCAAGAGAGGGATGCTGTTCCAAAGTTTATTCTAGGGAAATCATTAATTTCTGTAAAGCACTTCCTCAACAAAACTGGCTTTATAAATGGAATTTCGTAATAACAATAAATCTAATATTTTCTTCAGAGATTCTTAAACATATATACTCATTCCTCTTGAATACAAGAAAAGAAAATCAAAATAGCAACATTCATCATTAGGTAAAATGCAATTGGTCGCACTTAACCTCAGACGATTTAACCATGTGAGTATCTTTCACCCAGAAAAGCTGCAGCAAACATGATGCAATCTATAAATACCACTGATGGCTGAACTGCAGAGCCTGACCTCCAGGTTTCTGATTTAAATGTCATGGATTACGAGCACAGCATGAGGCAGTAGTTGACTGCTGCTTTGGTTCAGCACTGACAGATGCCCCTTTAAAGATCTGCAAGGTGGAATGAATGAAAAGCCTCCACACCGCTCACGGATGCCAAACAGCACATTTTAAAATGCAACTGAAAACCTCATCCTTGTGAAGCCTGCTGATGCAGCTCCAAATATATCTCCTGCAAGCAGTCTACCTCCTTATTTTTCTATCCATGTCTTTGTTTCAAGTCTTTCTGCTTTCACTCTAAAGAGCAGAGCCTTCTCGCCTCGCTGCGAGGGACATAATTCTCTTTTTTGCAGTGCGCTTTGTGACCTCCATCTTCTGCTGTCCCTGAAAGAGCGCATCTTCCATTGACGTCAAGGGCTGTGCATGCGTAGGGAGATAAGCACATTGGAGGCAAGATTTGCTGTGTGAATGAGAGTGGGGAATATTGCCGTAGGAATTCACAAGCCTCTCGCAGCCTCCTCTCCTGATTAAAGTCAGTGGGATTATTATACAAATTCAGCTGCTGAGTCCTGGCTATCTGAAATCTGTCTCATACAGGGCTCTCTGCTGTTAGCCCGCCTGGATTGTTTGGATAAGACAAAAACACCATTATCCAAAAAAGCAGGACAGATGTAAAAAGGGTTGTGTCAGGAGGACTCACTCACAGCAGCTCTGCTGACATGTCAAACCCATAATCTCATAAAAAAACTACTTGTAGCACAGATTCTAAGCGATACAGATTCACAGGTAAGATCAGAGGGGGCCATGTCCATTCTTAATCATTGCTTTAGTGAAAGAAAAAATGGACGCATCTACACGGCTCAGTGTAGTGCCTCCTATTAGCTCTGTGTGAGCTATCCCACTTAGGCACGTAGTGCAGCAGGGAGCTGACTGAGCAGACAAACCACTGCTGCTCCCCAGGAGCGCAGCTGCAGGGTGCTAATCAGCTCCAGGCCCACACAGATTAGCCTGGGCACAATGCCACACTGGCCGCTTGTGCAGCAGACCTGGGCAGTGCTGGGTCAGGGATCAATGCATCAAGTTCTGCTTTCCACAAAGGAAACCAAAATGTCCTCCTCTTGGACCCAGGAGACCTCAAGTTCCCTGGCTTAGACACACCCCAGCACACTCAGCAATACACCTAAAAACTGCAGCCCTCCGCAAAAGGCCTGTCCCTTGAGAACAGCTACTTATTGCAGGTACCCCTACAGCCACAGCAGAGCAATGGCACGCATCTGATGACATCACAGTATGCATTTATACAGGATTACCAGAAGTTAAATCTGTGTGCAAGCTTTCCTCTGCTCTCACACATGATGCATGTTTAACAGCTAAACCAGAGTTTCCTACAGCAAAATCTGGAGGGAGGGGAATGCTGCCATTATGCAAGCAAATACAAGCAGTAATTTTCATGACCTGACTGCTGTACGTGGTGGAATTTCTAAGTAGAAATTTCTGTACACACAGTCTGGACAGGACTACTGAGAACGGTGATGACTGTGTGTGTATGTGGCTAATCAGGTTACAGAATGTAAGAAATCTTAGTGAATGTGCAGTTAAACCCTAAATGAGGATGTACAGACAAAAAGAATTTTCAGCCTGACATCCCGGAAGTCTGCACAGCTAACTCCACACGTGCTGTTGAAGTTGTGGGGACTGGGAAGGAAGGCTGCTCGAGGGGCTCGGGGATGAACCAGCTTCCACAAGCAAAAAAATCCTGGCTTAGACAAAAAGTAAACATGAATGAACTGTGAATGGTCAGAAACGCATAAAGCTTGCTTCACGGTCAAAGCTCATTCAAAAAAGTTTTATGGAATCACAGAGCCATAGAATGGTTTGGGTTTTGCCATTACAAAGGAAGAAACAATATCCTAATTTACAGTCCATCTCTCCTACATGTTTCCCATCTTCCTCTTTCCCAGGCAGGCTCCATCCCAGGGCAAGTATGCACCAACAGCCTAGTAAACGATCATCTATAATAGACACGAGACATTGCCAGTGTGGTGTAACTTACACATACAGGTACGATTTATGGACTAAGATTTCCCAGCCTTAGTTCATTGCTTCTGCTTAATACTTCAGAAAATATTTGAAATATTTGAAAAAGTCTACTGAAGTGTCTAGTAGGAAGCTGGGGAAGAGAGATGACAGATCATACCCAGAAGTATAGGATTTCTTACATTTTCTTACTCTTCCTATGCAAAACTACAAACTATACAAAGCAATACATTACCAAGGTCTTTCACAATCTCCCTGCAAAAACAGGACTCCCAGCCAAAAAGTGGTGGCAGGGATTTCTACAGGATGACTATTCTTAAGTATTAATTTTTTCCAAATCTAGGTGTTGCTTTGTTCTTCCTAGCATACTGAAATATGTTCAGAAGGCTAAGAAACAAAGAAAAATATGATCCTAAAGCTTCAGTATGATTTTACACAGTATTTTTTCCTATTCTCTAGTTACCTTTTTAAAAAGGCACATATGATTTTCCAAACTCTTCCGATCAATTAAATTAAGGCATTTCCTTCAGTTCTCTTTTTTTTTTTCCATCCCTTAAGATTTCACATAAATTGCTGGTTGTCTAGATGCCAGGGAAAATCAAGAATTAAAATACAGAGCCATCCAAAACATCCTCAGGTCCGTAGTCTGACACTGTGGTTTCTGTCAGCGACCACACTTTCATCTTATTGGGATGCCCTTGAAAAAACTACTACTGTCGGAAGCAAAACCTGTGCCCAATTCATGGAATACATGAATGCAATGTAAATCCTCACAGGCCAAGAAATTCCACAGACACCGCACGGATTAGCTGTGATAACATTTTTTCCCATAATATTGAACAGCAATAGAAGTAAAAGAGGAGTGTTTTTAACATTTAAAAATTCAGGGCCAGACCATACCCAAAGCAGGGCAGTTTGTGCACCGCTGCACCGGAACAGGGCTGCCCAAATGCTGGCTCGCCTCATAGTGGAAAAATCTACCTCGCATATAGCCAGCCAGGAGGACACAGAGCCTTCACAGCAGCACACCTTTATCTCCTTAACACTTGCTCTTCTTGTTGTTAGGGTCCTCTGCGTGGGGCATGCCTTAGCACAGCATCTCTCCCGTACAGCTGAACATTTTTTCAGGCCCTGTTAGGGGGCTTAATCAAGAAAACCCTTTCTGTTCACCATATGAATTTTTCAGGCTTTCTGAAGCTAGATGTTTAAATTAAGAATCGTTCCCTACTGCTGCCACAAATGAAGGAATGAAGAACACCATGGTGCAGCTAAGAAATAGCTGTTTCCGAAAGTGAGATTTACAGAATGCGAGATGTGCCTCTCATAACCCACCTCATCTAGGACACTCTGCAAACCATGGTCCTCTGAGTACCACCAGGAAGGTGACACAGACATTGAGCTGGCATCACCGCAGCACGTCTGTGAGTTCAGCGCTCAAAAAGGGAAAGAGAAACAGTATAGCTGAGGTGCTGACTTTGCTGGAAAGCACAGCCCAAAGCAAGTCCAAAAGCTTGTTTTCCGAATGATACTGCCTCATCCACATTCTTCCGGCCAGCTTCAGGGGTATGTCTATAAAACCTTTCTGATACCTCTGCCTAGAAATACTCTTCTCATAGCATATGCACATGAAGCACTCCAGGCTCACATAACTGTTCTCCCATTAATTTCCTGTTCATCATTTATTAGCATCTTGTGCCCTGTAGAGAGCTCTTCATATCCCATAGGCAGGATGTTGGTCAGTCAAGTAAGGAAGCTTCCCAGCCTCCATAACCCATCCATGGCTGAGAATTTCCTAAATGCCATAACACAAAACCAAGGAGAGCTATTTCCAGAACTTGTGTCATCTTAATTATTTCTGAATCTGGAGATGATGCTATGCATCATATCCATCTCTGGTGCCGCTCTCACCTCAGCTGCAAGATGGTTATCTTCAGCCTGTTCTTGACTGTGAGACACAGGAACCATTCACAGGCAATAGAGAAGCCAAATTTTTTTAGGTCTCACTTCACTTTTTACATTAAGCAGTGGCGTCCCATCCCCTCCCAGAAACTCTCAGGAATTCTCCATGCTTTGCTCATCTCTTCACATCGCACTGAGCTCACTCCAGCCAGAGGCACAGTGCATTCCACAGAAAACAGAGCCCTGTGAAAAATCTCTTAGAGAACCCCTTTGCAGCTCAGATAAAACAAGAGAGAAAAAAAGTGATGACATGGTCAGTGTTGGGCAACAGCTGAGTTTGAACAGATATGTGATGGGCCACAGCTCTTTCATCAGAGCAACAAAAGACAAAGGAGAAACATACTTCCAGCCCCAGGTGTGAGTTCTTTCCCCAGAAAACAAACCTTACATTCACCTGCTGTCTTTTGGCAGCCTTTGCTGTGTCCTGGCTGTGAGCACAGCAAGGTGCTGGGTCAGGAGTTGACTCCCAGTGTGCCACAGGCCAGCCATGCCAAATGGATGTGACTGCACAGCTCAGGCCATGCCTCATCTGCAGGACAGCACTGCAGTGGCTCTTGATGATTCTCAATTGTGAGACTCAAAAAGCCCCTAAGGTCTCAGATCTGAAGTAGCAGACAGGATGAATTCAAGTGGATGTTACTTCTCTGGCAAGGTTAAGGGCTTGTTGTGAAGAAGAACAGCACACAGAACAAAGGAGGATGGGCTTGAGCTGTTAAAATCTCCCAGGGATTTGCCGTAGCTTGCAGGACCCTGCAGAACCTAAAAGAGGTTATTCCAAAGGGAAATGCTGTTATATATAAAATAGCAGATACAATAGTGAAGATAAGCCATTAGATTGTTCCCCCAACAGTCTTCCTGGGGAGAAAACAACACTTCTGCCCATCTGGTAAGCCAAAGAAACAAGCTGGTGCCTCCATGTATGCAGCAGAAATGCGACAAGCACATCTAGTGCCCCTGCTCCCTCCTGCTCTGCTTTCATCACGGTGGTTTTGTGCCAGGCTCAACCAGCTCAGCTCATGCCCACAGCAATTTAAGGAGATGGTTTGGCTGCAGATCCCCATGAAGCTATATGGCAGCAGGAACAGCTCCTAGACAAAGGGAGCGTTTTTCCAAACATGCCTTCTTCAATGCTAGCTGAGATTTCAGCATCTCATTACTGAACCAAACACACAAACTTCAGGAGGGCCCACGCACTGTAACTAATGTGCAGTCACAGAGAAAGGGCAACAAGCACTTCACACACTGTGACTTACATAGTACAGTCATTGTGTAGAGTCACTTTGGCACCCTGAGGTTTAAATTACAGTGACAGTGAGGGGATGCAAGCTCTCTGCCTACGGAGGCACTTCGAAAATGTTGCCCAGAGCCTCCAAGATAATGCTTAAGGGGTCTGGATGAGTCAGGGCCACCAATGCTGACACACAACATTTTCCCATGTATAAATCCAGCTCAGACTGTCAAGCCATTGCTTTAATGCACACAGTCTCCTGCTGCTGTCTCAGTGTAATTTAGAAAATCCAGGTGCTGAATGTCTTAAAAATCTTATTCAAATGGCTGAGGCACTCGACCTTGATATTATTTTGAAATAAACATCATGGAGGTGTTATACAGAAAACACTCTAGAGGCTTTAAGAATAGGATTTGTTGTTGAAACAGGCTGGATGTTACCTGTAGTGCTCCTGTTTTGCTGCTCCTGGTCCTGCTCTGGTCTTGCCACGACCACTGTGCATCATGAGTCCAGTTGTGGTAAAAAGCAGAGGGAAGATTTACAGTTAAGCTTCCAGAAAAGGTTTTCACAGAATGACTGAAGTAAAGAGAAATTTAACACACACTACCTCACGAAGCACTAAAAAGCAACTGTGATGTGCCAGTGGTAGGAATTGATGGTGGCTGAAGAAAGAAAACATCTAAAAGGCAGAGAGAGGAGAAGAAACCTCTACAAAGACAGCAGCAGGCAAATTAGAGAGAGAACACAGAGGCGGATGTTAGAAAAATATAATGTTCCTGTGGGTGTATCACTTACCAGCCATTCTTGCACATAAAACACATTTTTTCAACATTTAGAAAAGAAAAAGAATGACTGATCTGTAATTAACAGAAATAAAGGCCTGGCCCAGATCCTAGACTAGAACAACTCTTACACAAAAGTGAATTTTGCTGAAATACAGGCATCAGATGGGACAGGTCTGCTGAAGGAAGAGGGCAAATCCAGAATAATGTCTACCCACCAAGAGCCACCCAGCTGGAGACCCCATTTAACAAGCCATTTAAATCCTATTTAACAAGCCATTTAACAACAATATGATCCCACTGACAGGAAATCCTGGGGGAACAGTTTTGCATATTTGATATAGGCACCTTTTGCACACCCTGCTGCCAATGTTTCCCTCTCTATCTGCCTTCTTGTGCCTCACTAAGGAAATAAATCCCATGGCATGGCCACAGATGTGGATTAGAGTTTTAAATAAGAATTGCTTTGACTGTTTCTCTTGTCCTTTCCTATTACTGGCACAAACCCATGCTCCACAGGAAGAAGCTGTCTAACTTTATAGCTCCTCTGTGTCTCTCAGCAGCCTGCAGCCTCACAAGGCCTATTTGTTTTGACAGTCATCAGCTTATACCAAGCCATGAAAGTCTCCTTCCTATGATCCACTTGCCCCCCAAATCCACTGATTCAGAATGACAAACTGACACCCTAAGCAATCATGGCTCCAAATGACATCATTGGAGCAGCACCTTTTCTACAGCACATCTTTAATTCTTGAATTAATGTGCCAACTTTACCTCTCCTACATGGTCTGATACCTCCTCTTCCTATCCCAGCCTCCTATTTTCACCCCAGTGCAAAGCCAGGCAGGAGGACAAAGCTACCACCTCCTTAAGTGGGTTGATTCTTCAAAGCAGCTACAACAAAGGGCAGCAATTTATCAGGAAAATATCAGCTGTCAAGAAAAGCAAATGCAAATCATTTCTCTGCTGACTGTTCTTTTCATAACTGCTGCGCAACTGTCTTGTTGATTCCCACAGCTGGATGCTGTAGTTTTCTACTTGGCTTATGTAATTGAAAGTAACGCTAGAATAACTTGAGTAAATTGAAATTGATTTCATCAACAGTTTATGTCTGTGCCAATGACACATGTGCCTTCCTTTCCACCCCTCCCACTGTCCACCACCATGTTCTCCAGACCAGCAGCTGCTGACATTTTGTTTGATAGCTCATTTTCCCACTGGAAAATGACACTTCCATTAAACCCAAGTGTTCCTTGAGAAGGTACACTTTTTGTCAACATTTTCAATAAAAACAATCAAAAAAATTCAGACTTGACTGACCTGAAATGCGGTGATTTGATAAGGTCAGGATGTATCACCTTAGCTTCATCATTTAGGCTGCTGCACTCATATAGCCATAAAACAGGACATCAGCTGATGGAGGTGAAAAGCTAAATATCTCAGTTTCAAATATTTCACAAAAAAACTAAGCAAAGGCTAATTGTGAGAGAAAAAAAACCTTCTTCTAAAAAGAAATTGCACAATTTGTGCCCATGGGAAGTTTAACAGCTTTCAGTGTTTGTTTCAATTGGAATCTCATTTGCCTCAGTATTGCCTATAGAATGGGATTTCCACACCCCAATCAGATCTACATAGCAGGCTCCCACAGTCCTAAGCATGGAATTAATGATCACTAGACAGAAGCATTTGCAAAATGAATTGCTGAAGAAACTCCTCTCATTTCCCTCAAACAAAGACAAAAATCTTCATGACTTCAAGGCAAAAGAAGAATGGTCTAAGTTAGAATGGTCTAAGTTCAGCACTGGTGAGGCCGCACCTCGAGTACTGTGTCCAGTTTTGGGCCCCTCACTGCAAGAAAGATATTGAGGCCCTGGAACGTGTTCAAAGGAGGGCAACAAAGCTGGTGAGGGGTCTGGAACACAGGCCATATGAGGAGAGGCTGAAGGAGCTGGGAATGTTCAGCCTGGAGAAGAGGAGGCTCAGGGGAGACCTCATTGCTCTCTATAACTTCCTGAAGGGAGGTTGTAGTGAGCTGGGGGTCGGCCTCTTCTCTCGTGTCATTAGTGATAGGACCAGGGGGAATGGCTTCAAGCTACGGCAGGGGAGATTCAGGCTGGACATGAGGAAGTATTACTTTTCAGAAAGGGTGGTCAGGCACTGGAACGGATGCCCAGGGAGGTGGTGGAGTCACCAACCCTAGGGGTGTTCAAGGAAAGACTGGATGTTGTGTTGAGGGACATGGTTTAGTAGGAGCTATTGGGAATAGGTGAACGGTTGGACTGGGTGATCTTTTAGGTCTTTTCCAACCTTGGTGATTCTATGATTCTATGATTCTATGATTCTATGGATGGACCCTGCTGGAGGCTCTGAGATTTGCTGCAAGCAACTGGCCTGGTGCCTTACTGCTCTCGCCTGTCTTTTGCATCCCAATTCATCTCCTCTGCCCTTCCCTCTTCTGTTCTAGTAGTCACAGCCTGTATTTGGTTGTTCTGCTCTTGTGCAGTTCAGAAGTGTGTTGGGGATCTTGCACGAGGGTTTGTGGTCATGCTGCATTTGTCTTAAACCACAAAGGGTGAAGAGTGGGTAGTGTTGCACAGCCACATGCTTGAGAAGCCATGCACTGCTGTCAGGGAGTGCATGGTACATGCATTTAACTGTGCACCTTGCATCAACTTACACTACTAATTTCTACTTTCTAGACCCATTTTTCAAATTCTTTACATCTGCAGAGGTCACTTTCCACACTTTGTGCAGGAATTTACAGTTATTCTAACAGCTTTGCAAAACTTTAACGAATTTTCATTTAAAATAGATTTACTGGTACCTAACTCCTGCTCCATTAAACATTAGTGCCTTCATTTTCTTCAACATGTTTTGTAAGCTCATGCACCAACCTGCAATCATTCACGAGTATTCCTAGCTGCCTGTCCTCATAAACCAGGAGTGAGGGAGGCTTGCTTTAGCAATGAGTCGTCACACATGTGAAGGATCATGGTTTTTTTGTGGTTTCTCCAGCCTGGAGAAGTGAAGGTCCGGAGGAGACTGGAGAGCAGCCTTTTGGTATCTAAAGGGGACTATAAGAAAGAAGGGAGCAGACTCTTCAGTAGGGACCATTGTGACAGGACAAGGGGAAATGATTTCAAACTAAAAGAGGGGAGATTTAGATTGGATATAAGGAAAAAGTTTCTTACAATAAGAGTGATGAAGCACTGGCACAGGTTGTCCAGATATGTGGTGGAAGCCCAGTCCATGGAGATGTTCAAAGTCAGGCTGAACCAGACTCTGAGCAACTTGATCTAGCTGTAAGTGTTCCTATTCATTGAAGGAGAGTTGGACTAGATGATCTTTAAAGGTCCAGCTCAAACAACTCTGTGATACTACGAGAATGGCAACTCCAACTTGCCCTCCACCCCTCATTTCTCGGAATCTCCGAGTTTGGAGCTGAGGAAGCTCCACTAGGGATTGTCCTCTACAGCACCAAAGTACTGCAGCAGTACCCCAGGGTCAGCACTGCACCCAGGGCAGGAAATGCAGGTTATGTAAGCTCAGTTCCTACATGGGGCTGTATGGCACCATTTGGACAAGCCACTTGCCTCTAAACTGGATATTGCAAGGATGCAATCTCTTAGTACTGGCAGATCCTGAGCTTCTCTGGGCAAAAGAGATCATCTGAGCAGGGAGGTTGAAACTGGATAATCTTTAAAGTCCCTTCTAACACAAGCTATTGTATGAAAAGAAACTAATTATCCTTGTGTGCTTCTCATTCTGCAGTGTCAAGACTGCCTATCTAGAATGCCCTTCAAGAAATTTGTCAGCTGTGAATTTTTTCTTACAATTGACATTTTAACATGTAATAGCTGTTTTTATAATGGCAAGTAAACAAACCACCAATTGTTTGGGAGTACCTGGGCAAACAATTGGAGTATAACCTAGATCAAAAAATTTTAATTACAGTATTAAAAAGGCATTATCCACTGAATACAGCAATTGGAGAAATTACAGCTCATGAATATGTAAATTACCTGACAAAAACATTCTGCAAACGCATCAGTAATTTTCAGAGATAAACCTCGAACAAGCTGTCTCTTTCATTTGCAGTTTCATTTGTTGATAAATATCCAGTGCTCTCTAGTGCATTTTTAGGAAATATTTTTAATGTGCTCATCACTTTAAAGCATTTATTGTAGATGAAGTGCATTAAATGCATCCCAGGTTCTCCTCCCGCATTAAAGGGCATTTTGAAGCCTAAGGTAAAAGAATTTTTATTCCTGTTCAATAGAGCAAGTGAAGGCAAGTCACCTCCAGCCTTGCATAAGTCATAAAACCAACCATAAAATCAAACATTGAAATTTTATGGTCATATAGGACAAAACTTGGGTGAGCAAAGACCTCAGGGAATTTTAAGATCCAAATGGGGGATTTGACTCTCTCCTGCAAAGCTCTGGGCATTCATTTTGCCCCAGCAGGAACTTCACCCTGCTGCATAAGTTAGAGTAGGAGGAACCAAACGTGGAATAGCTGCTGCTGCAGGTCTGACAGGCGCTTTGTTCTGCCACCTCACATTGGTGCTGAAGATGAGCAGCAAGCTGCTCTAAGCACTGAGGTGTGCTTTGTCTTAAGATATGCAATGACTATATTGAAGTCAAAAGGAGCCTTTAACTGTTCTGAAAGAAAACTTGCTCATCTGCAGAGTCCCAGTACTGTGGTCATCGAATCATGGAATCATAGAACGGGTTGGGTTGGGAGGAACCTCAAGGATCATCAATCTCCAACCCCCCTGCCACATGCAGGGCCACCAACCTCCATATCTAACACTAAACCAGGCTGCCCAAGGCCCCATCCAATTTGGCCTTGAACACCTCCAGGGACGGGGCATCCACAGCCTCTCTGGGCAGCTGTTCCAGCACCTCACCACTCTCATAGTAAAGAACTTCCCCCTGGTATCCAACCTAAATCTTCCCTCCTTCAACTTAAATTCATTTGCCCTTGTCCTGCATTGTCAACCCTCTCAAAGAGTTGATTCCCCTCCTGTTTGTAGGCTCACTTCAGGTACTGAAAGGCTGCAATGAGGTCACCCCACAACCTTCTTTTCTCCAGGCTGAACAAGCCCAGCTCCCTCAGCCTGTCCTCACAGGGGAGGTGCCCCAGCCCCCTGATCATCTTTGTGGCCCTCCTCTGGACCCTCTCCAACAGCTCCCTGTTTTTCTTGTATTGAGGGCTGTTCTGGTGTCTCAGAGAGTGCAATCTTCCCTCATCGCTGCCTGACTCCTGCTCTCCTTTCAGCTGCAAGAGTTTGGTGAGGAGGTGAGAACAGCCAGCATCTGCCTCACAGCAGCCATGGCTCTGATCTACATTTTTGATGGCTATGTGTGTTTCCAAAGCACAGACAGAGCATCTTCAACTCCTGTGGACTGTGTGCCCATAGGAAGCTTTGCTACGCATTTCATTGTGCATGGAAGCACAAGCAGATTGCACAGATCTCACCTCTAGCAGACAATACTGATTGTTGTTCTGATCACCACAGGCAGAGAAAACTTCAATGCATCGCCTAGATATTGCCCAGGAAAATGGAGTTTTATAGGAATTAGTTTGCCTCAGCACAGTGAGTTCCCCAGCTCATCCCATGGCCTGTCCAGATGCCACTCAAGGAGCTTTTGTTTTCATGCTTCCTCCTCTGCACCCCAAGAAGCCACCACATATGTAATCCCAGCCTCAGACCCAACGTATGCATTCATATCCAATGGTACAAAGGGCAGCCAAGGCTGGGCTGAAGGGTGTGTGAATTGTTTAGGTGGGACATGCACAATACCAGGCTGCAGACCTCCAGCATCCTTAGGCTGTAAACCTTAATTTGAAAGGTGATGCCACACAGTTGGTTATTTTGTTATGTTCAATATCTTGTTTTATCATCAAAGAACACTATATATCCGTGTGTTTTCACAGAAAATGAATATTAGCACAGTTAGAACCGTTACACACCTACTCAGTTTCCACCCTATTTCCTGGCATTAAGCTCCTCTTTCCCTGCTCTGTGGGTCCCAAGGCTAGAAGCTTTCCTCTGCCATTCGTGTGGAGGAGTCTCATTGAGTCCCCACCATTTGGCTCCTTCTTCACAAGAGTGAAGTTGGATTGGTGTCCATGTTTTCCTCTTCCTCTTGCTGGGATTCACTAGGAGTTAATTCTCTATGTTTACTAACAGGATTTACATTTTTGCTCTTTATTCATTGATCTGTAGCTGTGTATTACATCCAAGTTCACTATGTATAACAGTTTTTATGTATACTAGATACAATTTCTTTGTTGTACCTAAGGCCTATCTTGTCTCTAGGTGACCACAGGTGAGCTGTTCATTGCTGTGGGGTCCCCAGCGCCAACATACACCCTGGCATTTAGAATCCCACGTCTGCACTGCTTTACTTCATCCCGTGTCCACACTTCCCAAGGCTTTTGTTACTACATCAGACCTGTATTTCTCTACACTACATCACTGCAGCACAATCATATTACCGTGGTGGCATCATTCAAAGATAAACAAAAGTAAAATGTTAGCCACAGACATGCAGCCCATTAGAATACTTGCCAATAGAATCAAGCAGAGTGAAGCCATGGGCAGGTCAAGAAAAGTTCAGACTAAGCAAGCCTGACAAGCCTCAGTCCTGGAGCCTTGCACACTCTGTTCTTAGGTCAGATGAGGGCATTTGAGGGAAACCAGAAGGGCTCAGTGAAGAATTTGAAAAGATGAGGTCTGGCTTGGTATGTCAGCAGGGTGAGCAAGAGGAGAGAGGAGGGTCAAGGGATGGTCCTGACACAGGAACAAATGCATACAAAGGGGCTGTGGTTACATTTCTGTGAAAGAAAGAAAAGCATTTAAGATTTGGAACAATGAGAATAAGAGGAGGGAAGCAAAATCATCATCATAATAATGAAAAAATCGAACCAGTTTTAAGATAGACTACCATCAGACAGGTTATAAAGGGAGCGTTTGGACATTATGTGATTGCAGCAGCAAGGGCTGGTCACAGCACTGCCGGAAGGCTTTTCCAGGCTTTCTAATTTGAGGATGAGAAAGGATGAAGGAAAGAAGCTGTCACAAAACACTTAGAGAATGTAGTTAATGGTCTGGCCCTTAACCTGGGCGACTTTAACACACTCTTTGGAGCTTTGTAAATTCTGCACAAACGTGAGAAGCTGGAGAAACTATTAGAACATAAATAAGGGACAAAACCCAAGCACTTAAAAGTTCAATTGAAATCCCTCTGCCTGTAGATGGTTCTTCTGCAAGTAGGTATCAGATACAAGCTTCAGTCTTAATGTAGTTCATATTTCTGCAGAGATTTTCCATCATTTCCTCTAACGTTCCTACTGAGACCAGCTCACCCCTTTACCTCCAACACCTGCATTAGCAGGAGCATCAGTGCAGCTAGAAAATAACACCAGCACTCCACGCATACCGACAGGTCTGTCAGAGCTGCTTGCTTGGGCTGTTCTGGAACTGGGACGTGTAAGGAAGGATCGCAGATGAATTAATCCAATTTTCTGAAAACTTGTGTTTTCCTTAGGTGCACATCTACATGCAATTATTTGGCAAATCAGAAGCTTCAAAAGCATATGTTCAAGCTGTTATTTTACAGCTTGACCACAGCCTTGTTCTTTACAAGAGGAAGTAAAGCCTCACAAGGTGGCAATTAGCAGCACAGCCCCAAGACATGCGTGGCTTTGGTCACTTTGTGGAAGCATTTCCATGGTCTGGAAATGTCTGTGCTGGAGGGATACAATCACAGCCCTGCTGGGTAAGGAGTGGGGAAGAAGCTATGCTCTAAAACAAGAATGGCAGGGAATGCCTTTGGGTTTGAGTAGAAGAGATTATGATGTCTCACCTTGTCCTGTCAGTTTAGATGAAGAAAACATTGCAAAATTAAAGAAAATAAAAGAAGGAAAAAGGTAATTTTAGAGAGCTAACCTGTCCCTCCTACATGCAAACAAAACGTGCACGTCATGCAGACGTACAAATGCTTGAACAAACCCTATCCATCTCCTCCAACTTTTTTTTTTAATTGCCTTAGTCTGTAAACTATTTGGTCATAAACAGTTTATTCTTATGCTTTTCCACAGCAGCAGGACAGCAGGGCTCCAGTTTTGTTTAGATTTTGGAGTGACAGCTATGATGAACACACGATGCAAAATAAAAACATTCATAATTGAGTAATGCGTTGCTTTTGTAAACATACATGTGAGATCCAGAGGGGATTCGGGCAGAGCCTGCAATAATCATATCGCCGGAAACCAAGAATATCCTGGCTATGTGTAGTTTCTCAAGAAAAGAATGCGAGTGTAATTGTCACATTGCCCAGCAGACTTATTTGTTTATTTTCCATCTCTGAAGTAGGATGTGCATTTCCCACCTCACATCGATGGAAAACCCCCCCAGTGACTTTCTTTTCCTTCTCTCACTGCCAGGCAACCGTCAGATCAAGGGAGTAACACGCATTTGCCTTCAGATCAAGCCAATCTCATTGGCTTCACACACAGTTATTTGTAATTACTTCTCTTTTCCCTCAAAGCCAGCATAACTTTTCCCTAGAATAGAGCCAGTTATACTTCTTTATGCAAAAAGGGGATTTTTTTTTATGATAACATTCATTCTGCTCCTAAAAACAATTAATTTTCAACACTGAAAAGAGATCAGTGCAGCAAAAAAATGACTACAATGTTGAGGCAAAGGTTCTGAGCAACAAATAAACCACCAGGGTTAATTTGTACACTCAATTATAACATTTAGCATCTTTAGACAGCATTTAAGAGTACATCTTGAGGGCTACACTAAAAGTACTGGGACTTAAAGATCCAGGTCAGAGGCATTGGCATGGAGCAGACACCCGGAGTGCCCCAGGGTGTTTCCCAGGGAGCAGAAAGGACTTTTCAGACATCTTTCACCCTGGCCTGGACCACACACGTGACTCAGCACAGTGAGTATGTGGCAGCTGAAATGCAGAGCTGTGACGGGCAATTTTGTGAGGCTTTTTGCCAACAGATGCCTCTCTGATGTATTTGATGGAGGCAATGTTGGGCAGTGCTGAAGTGCTCGGGATCTCTCAGGATCTCCTCCCTGGCAAAGACTGAAATGCTCTTTTCAGCCGGCTGGAATGGAAACCAATTAGGGTGCAAACCTGGTAAGCAGCCCCTGACACAGCATAAAGTGCAGAGTGCAGCTGTAAGATGGTGCCCTCAAGAGTCACAATCAGCAGACAAGTTCTTGGCACGCGCAAACTCTCACTCCCTCTGATTGGAGACAGTGCTGTCCTTTACAGTGAGTCATTTCCTAACAGGGAAAAAATAAATAAGGCTGTAATCCCTACATACCTATTCTCGGCCTTCTGATTAAACTGAGGATATGGAAGAAGAAATTTTTCCTCCCTTGAAAGATGTCAGCAAAGGAATGAAATGCTCTAATTTCTAACATGGATCAGTTCTTCCAACAGAATCAAAACTTGAATTCTGAACAGGTCTCAAGAAGTGGGGATCTACTATACTCCAAAATGGTCTGAAGATCTATTTCTGCAAGCAGAGGATTATTTTTTTAAATACAGCTTTCTTAAGATCCCCAAGCACTCCTGGATGGAAAAGATGCTGTAAGTGCTACAGGCATTTCTGTGCTGGGGGGGCAGGTGGGCTGGAAGTGTCAGCAGAGGGACTAAAGCTGGGGTCCCTGCACACCAAAGCACTGCCCAAGCCGAAAGGCAGAGCACACAGCAGCAGGCAGAAGGAGCGTCCATGTTGATAGCTGCAGTTCCTCTGCAGGGCAGAGCAGCAGCCAGCACCAGAGCTGCCACGTAACACTGACATGGGGAACAGAAAGGTTAGGATAAATGCCCATGAGCTGCGTGCATACATCCTGGTCCAGAGTCTTTCTGGAGGAGGTGAGGTGTGACGAGCTCCCTTGCATGCACAGACGTGGCAAATCAAAATTATTCAAGCAAAATTTGGATTTAGATTTCTCGTGCTGGACCTCGGTGCTGACCTAAATGAAATGCATCCAAGCCTTTAAATTCACCCATTGCTGGATACGACATTGCCTTCAGCTCTTTTTAAAAAGGCTCTGCTACAAAACATGGAAATGGAAAACAGTAAAAAATAAAAGCTCTGCAGATGTTCTAAATTACTCATTACCAACACATATAACTCTTCATGCTCAGTCTTTGCCACCACAGTTTTCACCCTCCTTCTTCCCCTCAGGTTATTCAGTGCTTCACATATTTACTTTCATTGAAGCCTGGTAGTAATAGCATTAACCTCGGGCCAGAAGTCCTTTATGCCATGTGGGTTCACGACGGCCAAGCCGCTCGCACCTAGCAGCTCAACCACAGCCAAAATCACATTGCATCCACACTTGAGCAAAAAGCTGTCGTGTGCTAGCACAAAGGCGTTGCCGTTCAACAACTGTTTTTTCCACCCGCACATTCTCGTTTTCCAAGGGTGAAGCAGAAGAAAGCACAAACAAGAGTTTAATACCACCAGCACAGCCTCACTCTGCACAACTTGAATATCTTCCTCCCACTCTTTTTTCTTTGAAATAACACTGAAAAGTTCCCACTGCCCGAAGTTGGAGGGGAAGTTCATAAAGAACAGCAAAGCATTCACACGTGGCGAGCTGTGAGAGTGGCTTGGAAAAAGGAGCTGGGCATTTTGTTCCCACTCTGAAGGAAGAATAAGAGCCTGGATTGCTAATGGTGAGGCTGTGCTGTAATGGGGACATGGACAAACAGCGGGGTGCACTTCTAAACACGTACAGATGCATAAAGGCACTCCTGTAGGTACAGCCTGGATCCTACCTGCAACTGTGACCACAGAATAAACACGACAAATAGGAGTGGGTATTACACACAAGCAAATATTTCTGATGTTATAAAGCAGTGTTGGAGAGGAGCTGCAGGGAGCTAAATCAACAGAAGCCATGAGTACATATGCACAGCACGCACTCACACAGTGCAGTACATCCTGCAGCACAGAGCTGGGTAATTTGGCTGGAAGGTTTTTGGGGGGCTGCAGATAATGAGAGAGAGAAGAGAACTCCATGAGGTAGGTGCCAGTCGTGTCCCTGAACAGCTGTATCGAGATAACCTCTGGGATGCAAGCGGAGGTCAGCCAGAGAACATTGGGATGGGAGCACGGCCTTGTAAAGCCTCAGAGAGGGTCACTGGCAAACCATTCCCATAACTGGGATGCCAGGAATTAATAAAGGTTATTGCTAATTAGCCTTCCAGTTTGACACCAGGCTCAAAGTGATAAAAGCCAGGTCCCCAGCTGATGTGATTGACATTATACATACGTTGGTGGCTTGTGGCTCACATAATCCCAGTGCTGCACTGCTGAGGTGGGAATACAAACCAAAGCTCAGGGATCCCTCCAAGCAGGAGATACTGCAAAAGGAGACTGCTACAATATTGCACCTACTAATCCAGCCCAAGCAAATGCTTAAGGAAATCTGTATTCAGAAAGAAAAGAGGCATGTGTAGGCAGTCCTAGCTTTTAACCAAAAACAGACAGCCCAGCTAGACAAAATGGCCAGGAATGATAGAGGGACATGGCGGGCATGTGGAACCTCAGCAGGACTAAGGATGGAGAGAGGGAAGCAGCAGGAGATGCTGGAAAACCTAGGCAGCGTCCCCAGGCAAGGAACACCAGAGTAAGGTGAGAGAGCAGCTTGGGGCTTAATGCCAAGCCCTCAATTCCATGAGTTGTGAGGATAAAGGATTTATTGCAGTTGGCATTTCTAGATGAAAATAATTTACCTTAGCCTTTTAATGTTAAGCTTTGCATACCCAGCTAGCTAAGAAAAAAATACCAAAATGATGTGAAATATTGTGGTATTAGTTTTAGGAGAAGATTGGCTGACTGAGTCTTTGCTGTTTGGTTCAGATCCTAAGGCCTGAATGATGCGTTAGGAAGCACACATCTTTTCCTGAGACGTGACATGTAAAGGTATGTCTGGAATGTATGGCTGTGGATGTCTACCACCCTCATGCTATCAACACAACGTTCCAAACTTTGCTATTGCTTTACTTCCATCTTTTTTTTTACCCGATAACATCAAAGAACTGGAGAGCTTGTGCTCAGCATTACGAGCAGCACTAGCAGTGATCCCTCAGAGCTGTCAGTCCTCTAGAAGTAATCTGAATCTCACAAACACTGCAGTAAAGAATATGGAGAAGTTCCTAAGCCTGAAATTGAGCTATGGATCCCCCCCAAGGAATGTTTTGTGTTTCTTCCAGTTACCCGTGCCAGGTCTCCACTCCAATTGCTGCAAATGAGCAGAAGAGGGTTTGTTGTGTCCAAAGCCCTGCTCCCCATCCTCTCTAGAGGAACGGCATGGAGCCAACACCCACTGTGGGTTGGGTCCAGCCCACAGCCCATCAGCTGCAGCTCCGCGGTCTCCCCCAACCACCGGTATTCACAAGACGCTGTGCTGGGCTAACTGCTGTTCCAGCAGGGCTAGAGCAAAGGCACGGGGCTGCAAGCACAGAGCAGAGGCCAGAGGCTCCAAAGAGCTGCTGGAGGCACATACATGTCCCCCTTGTGCAGGTCCATGCACTGAGTTCCTCAGCTTTCCGGAGAGGCCCCTTAATCTGTGTTTATGAAAAGGGTAAACAGAAAGGTTAGGAGAAATGCTTGGGAGCTGATCTTTCAGAAAGGCAGAAGCTCATTGCTGCTAAGGAGTGCTGAAAATGTTCAATGTCATCACAAAAAATAAACAATCAGGAAAATTAGGTTGTCACCTACCAAACAACAAACCAGTACCAAAATGAAGAAGTTCAACCCAGAGCACTCAAGTCCTTCTCTAGCTATCTGGTAGTGTTTAACATCTTCCTTAAACACGGTGAATGCACCAAGGAGCTCTCTGTGACATAGAGAGCCTGGTGTGCATCTTATGTATTGAAGAGAAAGCATTAGATGGACACTTCTGATGTTTAGTTTCAAATACCAAACAGATTGAAAATTAAGACCATATCACAAAGCATGTTCTCCAAGAATGACATATACAAGTATGTATTTATCTATGCACCACAAAAAAAGGGCTGCAATTCCATAAACATCAAGTCTACAGCTGTGTTAATTCTTTCTCTCATCACCTAAGTGAAAGCATAATCAAAAATTGAAGGGAAATATCTTGGCTTCCTGTATATTAGAAGTCTGTGAAACTAATCCACACATATGAAAGGATTTGGGAAGAAATCTGTAGAGAAATTTGTTGCATGTGTGCAAAGCCCTAAGAATTGCGAACAATGTAGATTTAAAAAAAGAAAAATTATATTAAAAGAATGCAATACTTCAATCTCTAAAGGACTTTTAATCCTAGGTATGTTCAGTTTTACTTCATTCAGAGCTTGAGCCAAGCCACAAAATTTGGGTCTGACCATTTCCCAAAGTTCAGAGCATTTTGAATCCAGAGATTTTGGTTTGGACCCAGCAGTAATGCTGTCACTGCATGGGTCAAATATCTTATTATAATGATAGTAAACAGTAGGAGAAAGCTCTCAGACTTGCCAGGGCTCCCTCTGCCAGTTAATCACAGAAAACGTTCACATCAACGGAATGAAGGATGGTGCTGTGGATACCAGGACTGGCCACAAATACTGTAGCACTTACACAGATTGGTAAGGTATTATCTGTACCCTAAGTAAATTCAAAGGGTGAAGGAAAATTGTCTGTTAATTACTGCTATTGAGGTATCAAAAAGAATCTTCAAGCTGTCACACTGAAATCTATTCCTGACTCCATCACTTTTGGCCAGTTGCTTTCAGAAGTTTCCATTCTTGTATCTATGCAGTCAAAGCCATCTTCCATTCATATCGCAGCGCCTCACCAGTGCTGAGTGGAAGGGAATGAAGATCATGCACAGTTGAATTAAATTCAAATTAAGCAGCAAACTCCAGTGTGAAGGGAATGATTGTCAAATACAGAACAACTCTGTTTCTTGCAAGGATATAAACAATAGAAACAGCTATAAGCAGAGATTATTGTAAACAGCATAATGGAAGTACACAAAGCTGAATAATGCGGCAACAACTGCATACGGGAGTAAATACTTTAGATACTTCTGTAGAAGAACAAGCTTTCCTATAAAGACCTTAAATCACTTCTAAAATGTCTCATTGTGTATCCATCCTGGTCAGAAACAGTGTTAATTGCCATTTCATCAACAGGGAAATACGCAGTGGTGCCAGATGCCTTGCTGCAGGCTCAGGAGGATCCCGATGGAGTTGGGCATGATAGAGAGCTCAAGCTCTCACCAACCTCTTCCCTGCACACACCTCCCATTTCCCTGGAGACACTCAGGTAAACCACAACAATTCCAGCTGCCTGAACATTTAGCTCATCAAAAAAGCCTGCATCATGGCTCACTTGCTCTTCATCTACGATTATGCATTAACAGCAGTGCAATTTTTTATCTGGCTTTACTTGTGAAACTCCTGCTGCAATAAGCAGGTTCAGCAGTTTAGCACAGGGTCTGTGCCTGCACGCAGATGAAGAGCTTGACCTGGCAAGCACCAAAGAGCACTGGGCTTTGTCTGCAGGAACAAGTTGTTATGGCTCATTTTAAACCCTGAAGGAGGCACAGGATGTCTAAGAAAAACATACTGTATGGCTGAATGAATGGGGCATCCATTTCCTTTCAGAGATGTCCTGCCTGGCTGCTCTGCTCGTCTTGTATTTCTGATACACAGTTTGGTGCCTTCGTTTCATGATAGTGGGACCTCTGCCAGGTGTTGCTACAGACATTCATAGAGAAAGGCTTCAAGTGTGAAATCAATCCAGTTTTCTCTTTTTTCAGTGTAGGGAACTCTCTTTGTGATCCAAATAATCCCTGAAGAAGGCTCCAAGCCAACTTCGTCACTGTTTGTTCTTACGTAACTAGACTAGGAACACTCAGTACCCAAAAGTAACAATAATTCCCCTATATACCTAAAAAACTACATTTACTTTGAACTTATCAGTAGCAAAAGCCTGTCATCTTTGGACATCATCCACTAGAACTGCCCAAGACAACTTATCTATTATTTTTGGGTGCCAACAACAATGGACATGGTATTGTCTGCATTTATCAGAGCGGATTTGTTACTCAAGATGCAGATAATAGAAAACAATTCCTTGCCTAGCAGGTCCAAATATTTTTCCACTGAACTAAAGTAACTTTTTATACTATATCCATGCACAAAATCCACAGCTCTAGGAATTCAAAGCAGTGCTTTGCATTCACTCCTCTGGGCACAGATGAGCACAGCTGAAAACTGATTAATTTCTGCCTTCGTTTCTTGTTGGAACAAACAATGCAGAAGCCACAGTCACCTCCTATTTTCACACAGGTCTTCTCCCAGACTCTCCCGGACTTCATAAATAGCGCTCAGTTTGCAGCTGGAGCAACGGAAGGTTTCAAGCCGTATGGCTCTGCTGCCGGCTGCCTCCAGGAGGAGCTGCAGAGTGATGGATGCTCCGACTTCATCCCCAGCACACACAGGGCCGCCACTCAGCCAAATCCTCTGCCGTGCCCCCGGGCCCATCCTGACCACTGCGGGCTTAGCCTAAATCCTGGCTACATCCACTGATAAAAACTACTGGAGCTGTAGAGGTATCACTAGAGAGTTTCTCTCTCTGGGAGTGAGGAGAGAGAGCAGAGCTCTGCTCGGATAGTAGAGCTGCTCTGTACCCAGAAGGGAGATGGGCAGAAATGGGCTCAGGGGAAGCCTCATCCCTCTGGATTTGGCATCTGACCTCAGTGTTACTGGAAGTGCACCAAACAAGCAAGCTGCAGTGCCAAGTGGGGTGGGTGAGTGCCTTGGGGACCTCACTGTGGGCATGCAGAGCCCATGGACTGTATTCTCTGCAGCAAAGCAGCCCCAATTTCAGCTGCCAGCACCTATTTGTCAGGTACTGCAATTGCACTGGAACTGCAGGTCTGCTTCTCCATTAGTAGCTTACAACAATAGAGGGGCATCTGCAAGCAGCTGCTGCACAGAGCCAACAACAGCACTGGAGGGTGAACCTCAGCTCTGGAGCAGGCTGTGCAGCCAGGTTGTCCTTCTGAAGCCATACACAAATTTATAACAGCTCCGGAGTGGGCACACAGGGAGAACTGTAACACGTATTCACTGGCGGGTTGCACACACTGAGCCCAAACTGCTGGGTGACAGACAAGCACAAGTCCCAGAATGTTTAATCTGCATAAAGGGCTTTAAGTTTAAAATGAAATGAAATAAAAACACCATTTAACTGCACAGACAGCTTGCTACCACCTCTGGTGGCCAAGCCAAAAGTATTAGGTAGAGTTAACTTTGGCTGACACCACAGCATATACTGTTTAATTTCCTGATACTTAAAAAATAATTTTTTAAAAATATCTGTATCTTGAATATATCTGTGTTACTGGGAACAGCTCCGTATTTCTTTAACAACAGCTGGGTTTCTGAATTCACATTTCAAGGATTTTTCTCAAGGCCCATGCCCCAGCACCCACAGCATCTTGGCAAAAGCCCTCCTCCCTTGGACAAATATGCCCCCAGACCTTCCTAGCAGTCTGTTCTCTCGTGGAGTTAGCTGCTTCTCTAGCTGCTGTCCAGGTGGCTGCATTCAGTGGGGCCCTTCAGCTTTTTGGAGAGAACACAGCACCAAGCTACATCTCCAGCAAATTACTAGGAAGTGCATGAGGATATTTGGGTCAAACACATCAAAAGTCAGCACTAATCATCAGACTTCAGCGCTCTAGCGAACCCTGGCTCATGTGACAAAACAACCCTCCCCCCAGATGTTTTACTGTGGAACAGTCAAAGCACAACAGTTTCCTCTGAACAATCTGATCTTAGCTATTGCTTTGAAAAAAAAACAAACAGACATAGAGATTAATGGTGTGGTCTAGGACACTTGCCTACAGCCCTTATGTGCCTAATGCAGTGCACAGACAGACCCTGTTAGATACATAGTGAAAATAAAAGCACTTGAGGAGACCAAGTTAAGCCATCACTGCAGAGCCAGATGTAGCCCAGGTGTGCTCAAAAGAATCAAGAACAGTATTTCTTATAAAACATTTACAAGACCTACTAAAGCTTTGTGGTCTTTTGTAGCATTCTGAAAAACACTTTTCTTTAATTGCAAACATATCAAGTAGCACGAGATAAAAGATCACGTTCCTCAAAGAGATGCCTGTGTGGGACTAAGGAGGATTTGTGTAACAGCATCAAGCATTGCATGAGGCACAGAGCACAGAGCTGCATGAGGAGGCAGACAAGAGGCAGTGCAGCTGGGAGAAGAGGTGCAGGACCTGAGATAGGGAAATGAGAGCCTGAGTTTATCAAGGCAAGGTCCAAAGAAAGGCTGCAGCGAAGGAAGAGGAAGGATTGCTGGCAAGAAACTATCAGCTCTCCCAGGAATCTCAAGTGGTTTCAGCCACCAGCACAAGAGAACCACTTAACTACAGCATCCATTGCACAGGAGACAGCAGATTTCTGAGTGTACACATAATGAGCTGCAAGGAGGCAGAGTGGCACCGTGCTTACTCACAAACCAGCCACTTGAATTCCTTTCTGGAACTTCACTTCCTCTTACTGATGATACGCAGAGGCAAAACTCTGGAAGAAAATAACTACATGCAAAAATATCCACTTTGTCGAGTGGAGGCTTCCTCTCTCTGTGTGCATATGACTAAGTAGTTCCCCTCCCATTGTGTCCCTGGGATGCCGATAGTCCCCCAGCACAACCAGCCATCTGATGAAGTTCCAGCCCTGCTCCCGTCCTGCTAAGCACACATACCAAGATCTCTGAACCAGCCTGTGTCCCCATGTTACCCCGATCCAACAGCTCCCTGATGGTTTTTCTTACGTGACTATGTGCCATGCCTTGGGTCCAAAGTTTTGGTGGGGACAAAACAGACCCACTGAGGACAGAAAACAAAGTGCGAGGTCCTGCAGCCTGGCCTGGTGCCCAACGAGATAAGCCGGGGCGAGGATGACGCAGCTGCAGGGCCGCACCGCGACCCGCTGAGGCCAGCTCTGCTCCCCCCGTGCTGCTCCCACCTCCCCAAAGGCAGCAGGGGCTGTGATAAGAGAGGGAAATACTCGAGGTGAAGAGTGAGACATGGACAGTAAAGCTTGAGGGGTACTGTTTCAGATGGCCCCACATGCGACTAAACAACTGCTTCCAGCAGGTAAGAGGAAGGGATAGAAAAGTGACCTTTCCCATTAAGAATTACATATTTGTTTTGTTTTCCTACAAGATATTTTTTCTGGCATTGTGACACATGAAACAATTTGAACTCTCTAAGGAAACTGTTATTAAAGCACTGAACATAACTGTGAGGGTGCGTTTGAAAAACAGAACAATTAGGCAATTCAAAGTTTATCTAACTTAGTCACCGGCACCTTTCAGATTTGTCACAATTCAACACAACACATTTGGGGGACAGTTTAATGATGCCTGTGCAGATGCCCCTGCATTTAGGAAAGAGACCTTTTGAAAACCTGTCATAATAAGTCACACTTCCTGCTCATAACACCAGGGAAAAGAAAGCTTTCTGAGACCATGGCATTTGCACATGGCCTACAAGACCAAACCTGCAGGGCCTTGGTCTGAGCTGAACACTGGCAGAGCAAC
Organism: Centrocercus urophasianus; assembly: GCF_019232065.1. Classification (NCBI taxonomy): domain Eukaryota; kingdom Metazoa; phylum Chordata; class Aves; order Galliformes; family Phasianidae; genus Centrocercus; species Centrocercus urophasianus. The sequence continues at coordinate 5,319,800 of NW_024884722.1, forward strand.
AGCAGAATATGAGTCCAATGGGGAATGGCATGGTACTTTGTCCTTCACTTTCATCAGAATTCACCATTTCAGCTCAACTTCTACCAAGTTCCCCAGGAAAATTTTGCAGAGCCACTGCCAATAGTGAATGCTCTCCAAAAATTCAGCCAAAGAGAAGAGGAAATTCCTTGTTGCATGCCAAGGTCTGAAGGTGGTGTTTCTGCTAGATAATGGGAAAGATGCTTTGTGGCCAGAGTCAGCTCTTCCTAGGCCACCTGCACAGATGTTACAAAGGTGCTCAGAGGGAAAGGACACGCATCTCTTTGCTTCTGTCCCTTATATTTGCCCAAGGAAGTGGTGGAATCACTGTCCCTGGAAGCGTTCAAGAAGTATATAGATGTGGCACTGAGGAATGTGGTTAGTGGGCATGGTGGGGATGGGCTGGTGGTTGGACTGGATGACAGTAGTGGTCATTTCCAGCACGATTCTGAGCTGCTGCGTGTCCCAGCCCTTCATCATACAAAGAACTGTCACCTCATTGGTGACACAGACACCGGCACCGTGGCCCCAAGTCCAAACCCCACTAAAATCAGTGGGTGCTCTCCTGTTGATAGTAAGGGACTGGCTGAACAGAAAGGCAATTGTTAGAAGGTACAGAAGATGTGGAAAGGAAGCCTGTTTCACTCAGCTAGAAAACTGCATTCTTCTGAGCCGCTCTACAGGAACAGGAACAGGGAATTCATTACATTGTTCCTACTGTGAGCATTCTGAAGGGTAGGACTGCTACATTTCATGCAGTTTATGTAAGCCAATCCATCCTGTCTTATCTAAAGACAAATCACCTTTCCACCCTTTTAAAATAAAATGCAGAGAGCCCATTTGAATGTTGTTCAAGGCCACCCAGAACACAGAGCACCACGTGAAGATGTTATCCTGCTAGGCCTGGAACGTGAGGCATCCCCATCAGGAACTGCATCACGCCACCTGCTAACCTGTCACAGCCATAAACCAGGCTGTAACTGCTGGTGTCAAAAGGGCACGGCCTGTGATTTTGCACTCAGAGTATGAGAGAACAGTGTAGATGTGACTGCACATGACTGAAGCCTGGTGCACAGCCAGCTCTGCAAGTAGGCAGCTATTTTGGTTTAATGAGAGGTGCAAGTACTGTAGGGAATGCTGTGGCAAAAAGTCAAAATGGGAGATGATAACAGCAAAAGAAGCTGGAACAGAGCTGGGATTGCAGGAGCTGAGAGCCATGACACACAGAGGCTCCCAGCCTACTCCAAGGAAGAGGCTGAAGCCAAAATAAGGGCTTGGTGCTGAAGCGGAGCGCAGCAGAGATGTAGGCTGTGCAATGCATGGAGGAAGAAGGTTTGGTACATGGAGGACTGCAGCATACTGTTAAACATCTACACAAAAAAAGATTTCTTCTGATAATTTTGGGTAGGAAAAAAAAGTCATTTTCATCCCTAGCTATAGTACTTCTCTTTTCAAAAATAAGATAAAACTCATCTCAGGTCTATGATTTCAGGATTTCCGTAATATCAGGTAATGCAGGATCAGATGCTTCTGACTGAGGTTCAGGAAGGTTCAGGTTGGGGTTCTGCAGCTGAACCACCTAGAAACACCAACTTACTTTAATGTAAGCAACTAGCTGGCTAGAATTCCAGAAACTGCACCCCATCTCCTGGCAAGTTTGAATAAACATGTGAAACAATCTAACAAAAAATCCAAATCCATGGAGACATTGCACCCTGCAGGGAAATGCAAAGGGCTTTAAAACCCCAAATCCAAAGTTAGACCCCAAATAATGAGGATTTACAAGGAAACTTACTGCTTTCATTCCTATTCAATACTGAAAGCCTTTTCCATGCAGGAAAATAATCTATTTACATTTAACTAATGCCAGTTTTGTATATACTAATAGTCTGTGTGTATATAGGAGAGAAGGGAGTATGCTATGCAGCTGTGAGCTTTCTTGCCTAATTACTTGTTTTCTCTTTCTGAGCAAAATAAATACTACAACAAAATTCAACAGGGCATAACAGCACATCTATTAAGGCGGCACATTTTCCATCAGACTCCACTGGTATTTGTCTTAGCCACGCTTAGGCTAAGAAACCCTGTCTGTGGTATCATTCATAAATAGGAGGTGCAAAGACCTGCCCAAATGCATGTTCTAAAGCAAATAAAATAATACCCTGACTTGACACGGAGCAGCATAAGGCAGTGATGCCAGAAAGCCAGTTGAACAGACGGTAAAGTAGTTAAGAAAGAACTACTTCTTCAGCATCTTCAGCATCAAAATATTTTGTCCTGAATACAGGAGCCTGTCACATCTGATCAACATTTTAGTTTAGAAAAATCTTCAGAAAGATTTTATAGAAAAGCATAGCCTGAAAGCTGTTACTTTCTTAAGAACAACAACACAGCTTATTTCCACCTTCGTTTTGGTAGATGAGAAATGTTCCGTGTTCTAAGAATGCCTCTGAAGTTCAAAACGCTTAAAATGCATTAAAACTGTGATTTTAAAACCATTACACCCAATACCCTTGAGTTTAACAACATTCTGAGCACCAGATGAATCACAAAGCTTACAAAATGAAACAAAAGGAAGTTTTCATAATGATTTGCAAACACTACCCTTCTAAATCACAGACAGCAGCATGGTGTACTCGCTCTAAAAAATGACAGATATTTCAGGTCCCCAGCTGCCAACTGACAGAAACTGTGGCTGTTCATATACTTTGGAAACAGGTCCCAGACTTGCTCTTAAGGCAGACTGATTTGTGGATGACTTCCTCACAGAACAATGATCTAAGATAAATTCTTGAAACTCTTACAGATTTTACTTGCAAGTCACCTTTCAGAAGCTGGCTCTGAAGTCACATATATTCTCTGTGGAAGAGAGATGAACCATTCATATATATAAATTTCTCCATGCATAGGGCTTTGGGAGATAAGTTAACATTCATAAGTAGAAATTAAATATCTTTAATCACCTGTCCACACTCCAGTTTTTTGTTTGTTTGCTTGTTTTTTGCAGTAAGCAGCTTTGTTAATAAATCTTTTAACTTTATAACTCAGAAATTAGAAAAGGAAATATTTTCCATCTGTTCAGTTTTGCTACAATGATTTATTAACCAAAGCTACAGATGCATGCTGTTAGTCTTAGGGGAGTTCAAGCGATACACTGACTATTTAAAATACATTCTTCTACTGCTGCTAACTGGAGACACTTACTAGTTCTGTGTTTTACTTGCAGTAATTATTGCTGGGAGCTGTACATTCATGATCTGTACAGATGAGAGGGAGATACCTGTGTGACTTCAAAACGCAGTCAGCCCTACCGTTGAGAAACTCTGCCTGAAGTGAGGAAGCTCAGCACTGTACAGGACAGCTACTTTGTCCCATACATCCTATTGCACAGAAGAACAGAAGAACAAAGCTTAGCATCATGGCTCACGGGACAGTCTGCCCACAGCTGGCATGTTTAGTTGGCATTGCATCATGCTGGGAGTACACAGCCCATCACTAGGTTTTAAATGTCCCCATGTATTTATTTGTGTCACTAGCAGAATGGTTATTGCTCCATAGAATCTGGAAGCTACCACAATGCCCACCAAAGGCAGAAAACTCATTGTGACAGCTCAAGCCACCTGTGGTGGAGGTGAAGTTGTTTGCCCCAAACCTTCCCCTCTTGGCTCACAGAACCCTAGCTTTTGTGAACCTTCAAAAACCCTTTGAAACGAAAGGCTGTGTAGGAGGATGACTTGTTCTTCATTTCCTTCTGTACCAAACCACTGCTTTCTGTTTCTGGGAGTTGGGGTCACCACTGAGCTCAGTGCAAGTACCACAAGCCATCGGTCAGCTGGCAGAAGTACCAGGGTGAGAGAAAGCCACTCACCAAATGTGATTCACTTCTGCTTTATTAATCTTTAGCATATTAATCTTGCAACCAAATATTTTGATTGCAATTTTAAAATGTGTCTGAAATAACAACTTGTGCAGTATGAAACCACCCAAACTGAGATGCAAAATCTTAAACCAGTTGGCAGCAAAAGACTACATTGATATTTCAGTGCCTGAGATAACATTTTACCTGCACACATCCCACAAAGCCAAAGTCTTAAATCATAGTTTGGTAGGATGAAAAAATGTTATTATTTGGAGTGTAATGTAACTGATGAATGATATACTGGCTTAACTTTTTAAACACAGAAAAGATTAAAATAAAAATAGGGTTGTTGGGAGCTGCAGGTTCCTGTGTGACAGTTCTTCAGTGATTTCCAGAGAAGCTCTTTGCAATTCATGTAATGATTTCATTTTTCATCAAAAAGCAAGTGAATCTCACTGCTTTCATATGGCATGGACAGCATGATCCATCTGAATTCAGCTGTAGGCTCAGTAGGCAGACACAACAGCAGGAGCCCTTGTTTTGCACTGTATTTGACTGTATACGTCTATTAGAAAATATCAGATCTTCATCTGCTTGGGATATTTTCTGCAGGAAGCTAGCAGCTCTGCAGCCAACAGCACCATGCCACAGAAACTCTGGTAAAATTTTTCAGTTGTGGAAATATTTGCAAGAATTGAAACAAAAGTGGTTTGCTGAGAGGACGGCTTGCTCTGCAGCACAGAGTTGAGACGTCCTGCTGCAAAGGACCTGAATCCTGCTGCCATCCCTTGCCTGGCCTCCTGTGTGACCTCTGCCCTTCAGAGAAGAGACTGCAACTCTCGCTGTGTTTGCCTTCAGCAGCACTGAGGGATTCTGCATTTGCCCAATTACAAGCATGAGAAGTAAAGAAATAATATTTTGAAAGTTCACAAAGAGGACAGGAAACACTAAGGGCTACTTCTGTGAAATTACCGAGCTGTTGACACAGGCAATAGCAGCTAATTTCACAAGGAAAGGTTAAGTGCACACAAAAGAATTTTTGTAGCAATACACATTTAAGTGTCACTGAATGCTGAAATTATAATTTGCTGTGAGGTTACAAACTTAGCAGGAGGATACCATTGATTTTAAGGTGTGTGCCCACTCCTTTTCCCATGTTAGCACAGAACAGCCTAAAACTTGAAGCAAAACAAAATTTTGAAAGCTTTCAGAAATTTTTTAACAATTGAGCTATTCCTATGAAGAAAAAAAAATAAAGTTGGTGATGAATGAGGACATTTAGGAAAATGTGAGATGTGTGCTATTCCATATTTCAGAAAGAACACAATATGCTACATCAGAAAAAGCAGTCATCACCCAAAATACCAGGAAGAAGCAGAAAGAATTCACTTGGATTTGTGGCATTACTTCATTCTGAGCAGAAAGAAAGATCTGATATTAGTTCTGAAGTTCTCATCAGCCAAAGTCTCCAGCGCCTTCCAAGAAAAATTTGCTTGGGTGTCAACTACAGGAATGTTCCTTGATCTGTTTGGACATTAGTGTGCCATTAATCATGATTGCTCTGTAAGACAATTAATGATGACATGCATTTTTTATTCCCTTACATGGCACAGCTAATAAAAGAACCAAGCTGAAAAATTAGTCATAGCAATTAACTAGGGGATGATTCCTGAATAATTAGGGTAAGTTACTGTAGAATACACTGATCCATGTATTCAAGATTACTACAAAGCTAATGAAATATGCTGATTTACACATAGAAATAAAAAATGAAAAAACCACCATACAGCTCTACAACAGAAGAGAATTTAGTTGAATATTCTGTTTTCCACGTAACAAAAGCACCTGCACTGATACTCTACCAAGTCTGTTTCAGAAGACGTTCTGACCATGAGAGATTATGCAGTTGACTCAGTTGTGAAAGCCAGCTGGTGGCAGAGACTGCTCTCTTATTCTCCAGCCTTATCTGCCATGACTTGCAAGGCAAAAAACCAAAACCTGCCTTGGCAGTCCTGCTGTGCACAACCCAAAGCGGTGCTCAGTGGCCTGCTCGCATTCCAGCATCAGAAGATACACAGTGCTATCATGTCCTCATGAAAAACACGCAGAATAACACCACGTAGACTTAGATAGCTGCAATGGGAACATTTATAAATGACAACACAATTATGGCTCACGTCCTGCTAGAAATTCCCATCACAGCTCACTACGTTGCAACATTTGTGAGATGGAATAACTCTGGTAAGGAGTCTGCTTGTCCAGTAACACTGCTATGCTTTTAAAAACAAGGCAGAGCCTGGGGGCACACTGCCATTAGGTCTGTGCCAGTTGTTTCAGATTTTTGTCATGGAAGTCCAGGCATTCACTTACACTTTTTAAATACCCAGATATTGGTGAGGTCAACTAGACTGATTCCTTCTACAGGCAGGTCACTGTGTAAAGAATGAGTTAAGTGATTCTTGTCTTTAGTCTAAAAATAAAGTACTTGCAAGAACAATAACAGTAGTAAATAGGAAGGTTGAGAGAACAGAGGAAAAACTAAGTTTTCACATCATACTATCACTTCAGTTGTGATAACGCCCACTTCCCAAAGGAATACAAAGGTGCATTCAGTGTCTTAAAGAACATCAGGTATAGGACAGGCTTCAGAGTTAAGTTTGTTCTGTAGAAGAGCAAAGTGAGATGTTGAAATTCTCTCACAGCCAGGTACAGCCTGCTGCCCAGCCTGCCAGGCAGGTGATCACCTCCAGGAGGACACATCTCCCCACAGCCAAGAAGGGCAAAAGCATACATCTGTGCTGCAGCATCACCAGGATTGGCAAACCTGTACTGCTCATCATTACTCCTTCCAACTTGTATTTATCTACTACGAACTTCTTCCTGTCTCTGGGCTGCCATGTCACCTTCTTCCTCCAGCTCGTATAGGCAGGCAACAGCAAACTGTATTTGTGATCTCTGTGTTCACCTCATTGGCTCACAAGTGAAAGGAGCTGGCACCCAAATACAGCTATTTGTGCTTTCACCTTAAAAAGAAAGTAACTATTGGCCAGTGGGCTCAACAGCAAATAACAGTGTGTTCCATTAAAGAAAATGTAATACCCGAATCGAGCCTTCGGCTCTTGCTCAAATTCTATAGCTTTCTTCTTTTGAAAGAAGACACAGACAGACTTCATACAGAAGACCAAGACAGGAGCTGTTGGGAAGATCTCCACCATATCGTACCAAGCCAAAGAAAGCTGCTCTCTGATACTGAAAAGAATGATTAAAAATTACAACACCTGAGCTTACGAGAGAAAAAAGGAAAGTCATTCCCTTTCCTTCAAATGAAGAGTGAAGTGCAGCAGCAGACTAAGCCTTAAGCACAATCAACGCTGCAAAAAATAAATCACAAGATCTATTTAGTGACTCACACCAAGGAGTACTGCAAAACCCTGAGGTAGGTAGGTAGAAAAGGAGGAGCATGATAACTGTGGCTCCTTTTGTAATTGCTATTGCTAACAGACTGCAGCAAATGTATTAAAGAGGGTTTGTGGTAAAGAGGATGGATGAAAATGGAAGAGATGAATATTTTATACAGTAAAAATATCATAAAGAGATTTCAGAGGATAGATAAAGCATGTGAGCAAAAATGCAACCACGGCCACTTAGAAAATCTAAGAGATATTTGTACCCATCGAACAGTGCCACAGAGATCAGTGGCATTTTTCTCAGACTAAGACAAAAAGGAATATAAGATTTTAGTCCTAAAATTAATAGTTGTGTTTATAAGCTCTTTAAGATGCTGCCTATTTTTACTCAGTGAATCATTGCCTGTCTTTATAAAGTATATTTCATTAATCTTCACAGCACACACAAATCTCAGCGGGGTTGCTCTGCTTACATACCAAAAATGAAGTTCTAAGCCTAAACTATTTGTCACAGTATCAGACTTGAATAAGAATATATATTTATTGGAAGATGCCATTTTCTCCCATTCTCTTAAGTCAAAACAACTGATTCCTGACAAATTGTTTCCCTCCTTCTTCGCCTCCTCAGAATTAAACAGTAAGACTTATAAAGAGGAGAATTCACTCCCGTAAAAAATTGTACAATACTAAAAATCGGCTTCTTCTTCCAACTGAACTAAGATCTAGTGAGATCAAAAAAAGCTTCATCTGCAGAGATACTAGAGTAGTTAATACATCTGTTATTGTGGTCTTTAAGAACGCGTTCATTGTGATTTGCAACCAACTCAAAAAATCCATTGGTAACAGAGTGCAGACCTACGCTAGCGAAGAGAAGTGTCTGCAAATCTCTTCATCTGCTTAATGGAACTAGCAAAATCTCCTTTAAAACGGCCTTCTGAGGATCATTTGCCAGAATTAGGAGCCAGGCTCTCCAAGTGCTTATACAAAATAGGACTTCCACTACGCAAGGAGGCTTGAGCCTCACTTTCACTATTGAGCAATTGCTTAAATTGCCTCTGTCAACTAATTGTTCACCTTACGGGAATATTCACATGTGAAATGCATTTACCTGCTTTAGTGTTCATGGGATGGCATCTTCAGCTCGCAGACTGCACCTGCACTAACAGATTCACAGGAACATTGTCACAACCTTTTTGTGATTTCCCTTTGGAAACATGAGGATGTATTCCAACATCCAAGTGATAAGCTTGGGCACTGCGATTAACAAAGTGCAGAGATCAAAGCCTTGCTGCCTGCCCTCCTCTGTCTCTAGCCCTAACACACCAGGTCTTCCACGTTTCAAGCTGTGCCAGGTGAGGTTTAGGTTGGATATCAGGAAAAACTTCTTTACAGAAAGGGTTGTTAAGCACTGGAATAGGCTCCCCAGGGAGATGGTTGAGTCACCATCCCTGGATGTGTTTAAAAAGCGTCTGGATGTGGTGCTGAGGAACGTGATTTAGCGGAGGGTTGTTAGAGTTAGGGTAGTGTGGTTAGGTCGTGGTTTAACTTGATGCTCTTTAAGGTCTTTTCCAACCTGAGCAATCCCATGATTCTATGATTCGGCCGTTTCTTACACAGAACATACATTTTAACAAAAGTCTAATGTCCAGTATTTCACTCTGCATTTTAATTTCTTCTCCACTCATTGTATGTAAAAACTGAAATAGAAATAGAAATTGAGAACTTGTTTTGAAAATTTAGACCAGAGACCCTGAACAAAAGCACACTCTGTCTTCACCTTGTAAAATATTTCTGGGCTTCTATATAAGCTTCATACTTTCACACAGCTGGTAAATGTTTGCTCAGAAATATATTCAAATAATTCCCTTGCAAAGGATCTGTAGCATATAGATTTGAGCTTCATTTTGGAAGGTTAATTTACGAAGCACATACAGAGGTTTTTAAAAACTGCCTTTCTTATTTATTCTAAAATTTCCAATTACCAGTTTGTTTTGTTAAGGATGTCTCAGAGAGGTCACTCAAGAAATAACATATTTCTCTATCCCCTTTCCCAACTAAGTTCATGGAGCACAAATTTACTTATTTCACTCTGCTTCCCGAAAAAGCCTAGTGTCCTGGTATTATTCAGCCTATAATCTGCTAATGAGCAAGAGTAAAATACTAGCAACTTTAACTAAAAGCAGTGTAAAGCATGGAAGTGCTGTGCAGTCACGTTGCACTGTTATTTTTAGACAATCTGCATGGCTCATACCTGTGCTGCTCACACTGGCAGCCACTCTAAACTTTGAACACTTACAGCATACAGGAAAAGAGATGTGATCCCCACGAGAGCTGAAGGCAAACAGCATCCCAAAAAAGGAATACAATATGCTGACTCCATCAAAGTTTTTCACTTTGTAGTCTTTTCACTGACAAACAAATATTTTACAGCTGGAGAACTGCATTTGCCAGAGCACAAACATACTGCAACCTGCTAGATGTCACGTTAGCCTGTCTGGTGAAAGAGTTTGGTCCTGGGCTTCACACATCTAACGTATGCATGGACAGAAGCAAATATTTAATGTACAAAGAGCACAGAATAATTATCCAAAACTTACTTTTCCTTCCACAGGATTAGCTGGATTTGGGGGGTGACTTGCTTTGGGTTTTTTTTTAACAGCAGATTGTGGCCAAGCCTACTGGAACACACCACAACCCCCAGTGGCATTAGAAGTGATTGCTGACCTTACAGAAGCTTCAGAATGTCAGTTTTGACTGCTAGATTCCAACACTGCCCATTTTAACCGTGTTCACCTGGAACCTTTTCTTTCAGTTCTTTGTGCAACTTAGATTTTTTCACCAATCATCAGATGTCATAAGGATGGCTCCTTCGAATACTGCCATCATTTGGCAAATTCCAATCTCCTTGACAGCTTTTTGCTTTTCTTCTCCACCTCTAGAACAAGCTAATAGTAGTCAAAGCTTGGGCAGGTTAGCTTCAGTCTAAGCAGTCTGACAGTTGTACAAGATGCTGTCTAGTCACTGTACCTTGGTGAGAAAAAGCTTTTGCTTGAGACAAATTTGCCCATCCATCACTTGAAAAGACATGAATTCTGCCAGTAGGTAGAAGGAAATCCTTGAGGTACACCCAGAAAAAATGATGCTGGAGGCTTGAAGTATTTAGATCAGGTCACTGGAGATACAAAAAAAATAGGATGTCTTCAACACCTGAACATCTGCAGCTGCTCAGTTTACTTCCAGGCATTGCTTGGTTGTGTGAACAGCGGTGACACTGTGCTCTACAGATTCCAGTACTAGGGCCACTGAATGATTACTGCTCATCTGTGAAGCCAAACCCACCTGGCAAAGAACATTCATTGCTTTGGACAGAGCAGAGACAGGATAGTGAGATACGGATTGAGAACTGACTTCCCAAAGTCTCTGGCAGACTGGGAGGACTCAAATAGACCTGCTTCCTAGAACACAAGTCTAGGGATGACTATGGTAAAAAACAGAGGAGTCAGTTTGACTTCTGAGAAAAGCAAACTGGTGGAAGATATGACTAAAACAGATTATCACAAGCATGATAGCTATAACACATTTCACTGTACAAAAAGTGAATATATTGTTTGCCATAGTTTTCACTGACACGGTCTCCCAGCTCTCTCCATGGATCAAGAAAGGAAAGGTCTACCAGCAGCACATAAGGGATTACTTAAATGATCTTGACCTACATAGACAGGCCAATGGGACCAAAAGGCCACAGCCAAAAATGCAAGAGTGCTGAGAGCTGACTGATAACACTGCAAGGTTGCTCTCAGTCCCCTACAACTGAATAAAGACAAAAGGATGATTCGGGACAGCACAGTCAGTCAATTTTACTTTGGTTATAGGGTCGTCTGATAGCATATTCTGGGCACGTAGAAGAGGAGGCTAGGCAGAGTCATCATGAATTTACCAACAATAAATCTTTTCTTACTAGCCTGCCTGCCTTCTTCAATGAAACAACTGGCTTTGTGGACAAGAGGAAGAGCAGTGGTTGTTATTTAGGTTGATTTTAGCAACGTTTTCAACTCTGTCTCACACGATATTCTCCTATTCAAGAGCAGCTCTGTTGAAAAGGCCCAAGGGTACAGCAAACATGAAGTTGAGCATGAGCCAGCAGTATGCCTAGCAGCAAGGAAAGCCAGCAACATCTTGGGCTGTTTGAACACGAACATAGTCTGTAGATTGAGGGAAGTGATTATCATCATCTGTTCAAAGCTCATTAGACTACATCCAGATAGATAATACAACCAGCCTCTCCCCCCACTCCAACACAGAAATGCCACCAATATACTGGATCACCTGCCTGTGAGGAGGGCTCAGTACAAATATACTCAGACTTTCAAAAGTGGCTTTTTTTTCCCGAAAGCTAATTTCTGAACAATTTTTGTAGAAAGCCAACTGTTTTGTGAAAAGAGAACCTCTTGTGAGTCAGTAATAGTTGACAAGATAGGAAATAAAGGATAAGAATTTTACAGTGGAGCAAGGCAGACAGTGGAGTGCCAGAGATCTATGATAGGACTTGGACTACTCAGTGTATTCATAAATGGTCTGGAAAGTAGATAAATAACAAGATGACATTTTCTGCCAAGATGAATTTCTTCAGGACAGTTGTAACAAAAGCAGCCTGCAGAGTTGCAGAAGTATGTTGCAGTACTGAATCACTCATAAGAAGAAAAAAAGAAAGGATGAAATTCCGTGTCAGCACAGTTTTGCACATGAAAGAAAACAACTCATGCTATACAGAACAAATGAAATTAAACTTTTCATCTCAGCAGACAAATTTCTGAGGTTGCTGTCAGTATTCCCCAGTAATGAACACTTATGACAGTGAAAAAGCAAAAGCAAACATCCAGTTAAGAAAAACTGTGAAAAGAGCAAAGGACCAAGAGCTCAGCATCACAGTGTCACTGTCCATGGTGAACAGGCACCATGCGGTGCCACACTACCCAAGGGTAGGTTTTTTCACTCATTTCAAAAAATACACAGAATTAGAAGATGTAAAGGGACAAAGACAGTTGACTTGAATCTTTCCACACGGAGAAAGGCTGATAAGAGGATAAGAGGAAGGGTTACAAAATCGTGAACAATCTACTAGAAATTGAGGAGAACCCACAAAATCAATGTGTTACAAACAAGCACAAGTATTTGATTGACTTGGGGATTATTTCTCTTCCAAGATACTGCCACATCTTCATGGTACCTGCTTTCTGAGGTTGCCAAAACGTAAGTCATACATCAGCTGAGAGTCCCATGAAGTACACATGTGGGAAATTTGGCATGTTTTTGTTACAGTATGGAACCCATTGCCACAGGAAGCCGTGCTGACCAAAATTGTGATTGGGGCAAAAAAAGGATTAGATAAGATTCATGAACAGTAGATCCCTCTATTAAACAACACAGGACAAAACCACGGTCTGCTCAGGAAGTTCCTACTGTGAGAGGGATAAAATAAGGTAGGCTTGGGGAAGGGTCGTTGTGTGTATGCCTTTCTGCAAGCACCTGCTGCTATTCAGTGTCTGTCAACAACACAGGGCAAGAAGCAGCTTCCCTTTGAACACATGTGTATTCTTATAGGTCCAGCTCTCCACACCAGGAACTGTAAGTTTGCTTTTCAATTCCTGAACCATTGTCTTTCATTGAGCAAAGAGAGAAAGGAGATGCACTCTAATGGCACAAAGCTTCCAGGAAAGGTATATAGTAACACTGAGAGAAGCTTACATCACATATAAGTCATCTGGATAATTCTTCCTAAAACTTAGCTGAGGGGAAAATAAACAAAGAACAAACTTTCCCAGATGCGTGTTTTATGAATAATTTTCAGTCAACGTACTTGGCATGCTGAGAAAACACAAAATAATGATTTGGAGACAAAACGTAGATGTGAAATTGCTATGGAAGGAAACAGAAAGAGTTTACTCATAGAACAGTCCCAACTCTTGGAAAGTAGTGCAAAAAATATATGAATACAAATGTTGCACTGGACAACAGTTCCTACTTGAATAGTAAGATTAAGGCTGGGTGTTCAGATTCTCTTAATTTCCGTAACCGTTACCTAAGTAACATTTTCTGCAGAACCTACAGGGTGGATAATTGCATTTTTGCACCATGCTTCTCAGAAGAGGAGAGGCAAGTTGACTCATAGAATTTTTGCTGGAGAAAAGTTCGCTGTATAAGTACCAAGATCACTCAATTGATTTCTAGCATGCCTACCCCTAGAATCTTCTAGACTAAAGGCAAACAACTTCATAGAGACAAAGAGCACTGAATTAAAAAAGAAATTTTAAAAAAAATCTGACATGGAAAAAGGCAGATTGAATTTCATTGAATTTCATTCAATCTAACCTTCATGCTTGGTAAGAAACAAAACCCAAGAGGAGAAGGAAGAAAAACAGTGGAGAGAGAAAAATAGCAGAAGCGCAAGAGAAAGCAGAATGACAAGCAATGAACAGTACCAATATGAAACATATATATCTATATCTTGGTTATATCTCTATTTTGGCAACCTTGGCTAAATGATGATTAGCATCCATCCTTCCCAGCTCATCTGCTTGTTAAAGATGTCACTTCCCTTGCACTGCCTACAGGGCTTTTTGACAGAAACATCACGGAGAACTCACTGGTGTTGTTTTAACTTTGCATCACTGACATCTTCCCTTCATTTCTGAATCTTCTATTCTTCCAGCTGCATTTCTCTCTTTTTGTTTTTCCTCCTTCTCACTGGGTGAGAATCTCCATCAGTGCCTTCTGCAGATGCTGCCAAGTGAATACAACTGTAACGTCACAGTTTCTCTGTTCTCCTGGCAGGTAGCCCCTCTCCTATGACACATTAGATGGCTTCCTGAATTTGAAAACATTCCCTGGAATAAAATACTTCCTGCAGAATCACGAAGGTCTCCCATAACACGTGCATGGAAAATAAATTTTTACTCATTTTATATAGGTGCACTGTCACACAGCCTTAACACTGGCCAAAAAACAATCAAGGACAATACAAGGGAGAAAATACGTGAAGTCTGAGATACGTCCAGTTAAGTGACATCTAATTCAACATGTTTTAAACAGTACATTAAAGACCTAGCAAATTCAGAAGTGCTGTCAGACAGAGCACAGGAAAAACAAACTGGGAAGATTAAAAAGATTTTAAAAGTGAGAAGAACGCAAAGAAGAAATTTTTGTCTAGAAAAAAAATAGAATTCCACAACAAAGAGAGAAAATAAAACAATACAAAAGTATTCGTTGGGAGAATGCTGCTAGGAAAAGCAGAATGGTCCTGGAGTATTGGGAAATAGGAAACAGCATCCCAGCACTCAGCCTGCTGCACACCCACAAGAGGCAGAGACTGACCCTTCGCATAGTTAAGTAAAAAGGGTATTGTACAGACCTAAGGTAACTTCTGGAACTTGTAATATAACCTCAGCCTACTGGGAAAAGCCAGGCTTATGGTGAAATTCTGCATTCAATGGGACCTAAGAGAATATTCAGCCAATGTAAAAATTGTTGCTACTGCTTATGAACTGCTTCTTTGGCAACCTCTGGTGAATGGGGAACTCCATGAGCAATTTCACTCACAGAAACAAATCAGAAATATCCTGGCGTACTCCCTGTTGTGCTGTCACTTCCCCAGGCCCCTCTGCATTAGACCAGTTATTTCATCCAACTTCATGGTGGGCCAGGAAGAAGATCAGCCTCAGTTCTATCCCTAGGCACAGCTCCTAGGAAGCCTCTGCTGGGAATGAATTTGTCCTGAGGAGAGACTGCACAAAATTTGAACCATCCAACTTGACCAGATGGAAGGAAGAGAGAAAAGCTGCTAAACTCAGCAACACAAAGTAATAGGAGAATGAAAACTTCATGGAAAAGGAATTACATTAGAAAAGATGAGATGAGAATAAGGAAAATTTAATCAGAGCAGTCAAGAAAATTTCTTGCGCTGCAAAAAAAAAAATTTCTCAAGAGAGAAGCCCACAGTTTGAGTCATTTTAATACCAAAATGGTTTAAAACAGAAAACATGCCTGGAGGACAAGGGACAAAGTGGCACAGTAGGCCTTTGCTAACAGTCACTAATCATTTGTTTCACTTCAGTTCTGTCAGTGTAGCTTTACTGACTCAAAGAGAGTGATCCTGGAGGTCTCAGCCCTGCAGAACACCCCCAAGCAAGCTGTCCATGCAAGGAAGTCAGCAGCACTGCTCAGACATGCTGAACACATTTCTAAAGACTGGATGTAATGGAGATACAAGTTTTTCAGTCTTCACTGTGGCACTGAGATGTTATCTATTTTCATCCCTGAGGACAGACGGCCACCCTACCTTCATTAATACTACTTGCATTATTCACTCCCAGCTCAGAATTGAGACTTCCGTACTTGTGTATTGTATAGAGTATTTCTACTCTAACCTGTCCATCTTCCTTGAAAAAAAGTTTTTGGACAGTAGCTTTGAGCATATTTGGGGAGATGTTCTATGCACCAGGAGCAGCTGAGCCAACTCTACAGACTCCTCAACCTCCTCCACCTTCTCCCTCACCCATGTTTCATCCTTTCCCTTTAAGGCTATGGATTTTTCTTTAACAGAACAGAACGGAACATCCATCATCTACACAATATTTTCTTTAGGATATTTATTTTGTTCCCTGCCTAATCACAAAGCAGTATGCATTTTTAAATCCTCTAAGTAAGATTATTCCAAAAATAATTGAGCCAAGTACAGTTAAACTGCAGGTTTCTTTATTTCACTAGCCTTTAAATTTAATTTCACATCCTGAGGTCCTCTAGTAAAGTTAGGATCATGTCCTTATTATTGTTTAAATTATGTACCTGTAAAAATGAAAAGCAATTGGTTCTCTCACTGCTGCATAGAAAACTCATATAATATTTTTGGAGTAAAGACTCAGAGGAAAATCTTCTAATGAGCACCAGGTAGCTCATTAGCTCCCATTTTCATTGGCAATAACTGAATGGAAGGCTACTGCTTCCAACCAGCTGTAAAAGAAGACGAAATCTTGGTTTTGACTACCATTTTATAAAGACAGTAACTGCCTTGAAAAAGTTTAGAAGCAAATGATTTTAACAATGATTTGGATATGGATCCTAATGTAATTTTTCTGTTATTTTATCCCATTGACTTCAGCATCACTTCTTGCACTTGAATTAGAGCTTCACTAGTTTTCTTCGGAAGCACACGAATCAGAAGTCATTCACAAAGTAACACTGGCACAAAAATAGTACAGGAGAAGAATCATCCATATGTCTAAGGATATAGTGTTAACCAGCAGTAAAATACACCTTCTGTCATTGCAAAAGCAGAGGGACCCTGCACGCATCCTGACACTTTGATTTCAACTTCATCAGGATTGCAGCACAACCATATTAGCAAGTCTGACCATAGGGTTAAGTTTTCAAACCCTTCTTTACTAGCAAAGTCCCCAGCACACAGATATCCAGCTTTTGATTTTGGGAAAGAGTTTATAAACAGATTATAGCTAGCATAGCCATACATGGAAAGTGAAATAGATAATCTTCACAGAAGAGAGACTGAAATGATGCAGGCTTTTCTGTTGTTGGGTTTTGGGTTTGTTTGTTTTTTTTTTTCAAATGAAGATCCAATGTTAACACATTCTATCAGAATGCCTAGAAACACAAAAATAGGAGCTGCTGCACTGCTCTTCACATGCTGACCCTTCACTGCCTTCAATTCAAGCCAGTGCACATGCCAGCTGTGGATGACAGGCATAGGCACCTGTGGGACAGCCCCCAGCTCTCAGACAGACCTCAGTTGGGGTTTGCACCCTCGAGTTGTTTGTCATAAAGACGCAGGCGTCAAATTAGTCCACCTGCTGCTGGCCTGCTAACACACCCCGTGGAACATCCCTAACACCGCATTCAGATATTTAGAGATTTAATTAATACACAAATTGCATCAGCCACAGAGTTATGCCTATGTTTAGGATAAATGTTGAAAATTCTTTGCTATGTGGACAGCTTCTGTGTGTTACTAACCTGAGACTGCCACAGATCAGTAATAAATATGCTTTTAAATGCCCATGAACTTGTTAAAATTGATATCAATTACACCATGACGTCACAGAACCACAGCAACAACAAATACACAGGGGCACAGTCCTCCCTTTGTAGTAAGGAAGTTTGGCTGGAAGAGCTCTCGTTTCTCCAGCACTGCCATATCTCAAGAAGTGTTGCCCATGGCTGCAAAGTGGTGGCCTATGGAGAACATCACACAAGGAGTAGACAATGTACAAAGGGCTCTGTGCCAGAAATACCATAAAAAACAAGCACAACTGAAAGAGATTTCAAGCCAATTCTGTACATACACTCTTGTTTTAAGTTGGATATGGCTACAGAAGCATCTCTTCTATCAAAGGAGATCTTTGTATCATTCAAACTTGCACATTCTTTTCACATGGGCCTGAAGACCCCCGTTTTCTGAATTTTCTTCATCAGAATGTAATGAAATATCTTTTGGATACTTTTTTCCAAAAAGAAATGGTTACAACTTAAAAGCACCCTCTCACATCTGAAG
Organism: Centrocercus urophasianus; assembly: GCF_019232065.1. Taxonomy (NCBI): domain Eukaryota; kingdom Metazoa; phylum Chordata; class Aves; order Galliformes; family Phasianidae; genus Centrocercus; species Centrocercus urophasianus. The sequence goes on from NW_024884722.1 coordinate 5,337,645, forward strand.
TAATAGCTGATTCAGTTCTTTCTTTTTTTGTTTTCCCCTTCTTTTAAGCTATTGCAGCAATGAGAATTTCTCTTGAACTCCAAAAACTGAGTTACTGCATGCGAGCTTCCTCTGCTTATAGAGACATTTTCCTTACGAAGTAATTTTATGTTTTTATGCCAAGGGATACAGGACAGGACTTTAGATTCTGCATTCAAAGCATTGAATAATGAATTTCCTAAAGTTAAGTTGCAATAATGACATTCTCCATAGGGTTCTGGCTGTCGCTATAGTCACCTACTTCCCTTCAAAATATGCTTTTCATTGTTTCACTGCCCTTTTTCCAATTGCTCTGCAGCCAAGTTCTTGGAAAGCAATCACACTTCTTGTTTAGGATTCATAGTTAGTCTTTTGCCAATAAGGACATGCACAAATCACTCCTGTGATCATCCTGCAAAAGCAAGCTAAAAATACAGCAATTTAAAAAGCAGGCACATTTTGCGTGTTATAAGGCATCAGCGCGCAGTCCTCAAAAAACCCTGAGATACATGAAAGAACATTGATCCTTCTGGATGATCAAAGGCCATTAGTAAGTTTGTTTTGGAATCCAAGTCTATTTAAAAGGGAAAAAATATATATTGTGTGTTTTAATAGTTGCGAAATCTTTCCCTTTTATCAGGTTTACACTTGAAAGTCTGCACTTTAGACATTTAAGTGGGCCCACGTAAATCTAGGGAGATTCAACAACTACAAGTGCAAGACGTTGCACATGGGTCAGGGCAATCCCAGATATGAGAACAGACTGGGAAAAGAATTCACTGAGAGCAGCCCTACAGAGAAGGCCTTGGAGGTTCTGGTGGATGAGAAGCTGGATGTGAGCCAGCATTGTGTGCTTGCAGTCTGGAAGGCCAGCTGCATCCTGGGCTGCATCAAAAGAAGGGTGGCCAGCAGGGCACAGGAGGTGATTGCCCCCCTCTACTCCACCCCTGTGAATCACCACCCACAGCACAGCACCCGCAGCACAAGAAAGATGTGGAGCTATTGGAGCCGGTTCAAAAGAAAGCCAGGATAATGATCAAAGGGCTGGAGCACCTCACCTATGAAGAAAGGTTGAATGGTCAGACTTGCTTAGCTTGGAGAGAGATGGCTCTGGGGAGCCCTCATTGCAGCCTCCCAGTACTTGCAGGGAGCTTAGGAGCAGGAAGGGGAATAACTTCTTACACAAATTGACAGTGACGGGACAAGGGGAACGGCTTTAAACTAAAAGAGGTGAGATTTAGATTAGATGTTAGGAAGAAATTCTTCACTTGGAGAGCAGCGAAGCACCGGCACAGGCTGCCCAAAGAAGCTGTGGATACTCCATCTCTGGAGGCACTCAAGGCCAGGTTGGCGGGGCTCTGGGCAGCCTGATCTGATGGATGTCAGCCCTACCAGCAGGGTGGGTTGGAACTGGATGGGGTTGGAAGGCACCTCAAAGCAAGGCATTCTGTGAGCCAGACTGGTTGTTTTAAGATTAATAATAATGATGACTAATGCAGTTATTGTTAAAACTCCAAAGTAGTGGGAATTGGAGACGTTGTTTGTTTTGTTTCTTCATGGTTTTCTTTTTAGACGTTTGTTTTTAAGAATCTGGGTATTTATGAAAGAACGTTGCATGCGAGTTTTAAAACGTATTTCAGCTTGTCTAAGAAAAAATAACGTGCAGAGAAACAGCAGATTACATGAAAGAAAACTGATACTATGGCTAGGAAATAACGGACCATGGCAGAGAGTACCTAGAAAATCACCATGCTTTGGCCATGCTTGTCTGACCATATTGTTTGTTTTTCGTACAAACATTACAGTATAATAATCAGCCTCTTGATTGCTTCTGACTGACGTCTTCCATCAGTTTATCGCTTGTGACAGCAGGGTTGGATTCATGACTGTACTGGTCTGTTCTAAAGCTTCTCTTTGTTAGGACTGTTGAAGTTCCTCCGAAATTTTGGGAGTCCTTGGTCAGTCCATGGCCCTTCCAGAAGCCCCTCGGTTCCGATGAGACCCTCTACCAAATAGTCTTAACACAGGTTAAGTGAATTAGGACTTATTCATGAGCTTGGATCCACTTTTAGCAGCTTGGGTTCTCAGACACGATTGCTGAGACTCAGAAACAAGACTAATTAAAAGATTCAGATAAAAGTTTCACCACCTCACAATATGGGGCTCTTATTCAATTCGAAATTACTGCAGTTGTTATTATTTTACTGTTCTTCTTATGAATTTCATCTTCCTTGTTTTCCCTTCTCTGCTTATTCCCTTCTGTAGGCAATCGGGGATGGTCCCAAACACCTATTTGGTTGTGTAATTAAACCAGATACATTTTCTAGTCAGTCCTAACAGGGATTGGCCATCTGTGTAATGGGATTTTACATGAGAAATGATAATCGAGGAAACAGCGTAAATTTATTCATAGTAAATTACAAATGAACTTTGAAGTGCAATAAAACTTTTTTTTTTCTTGTGCTCAGACTGGTAGATCTCTGAGTACAAGTAACTCACACCTGTATCTCAGAAACACCACATTCTGCAGACAGATGACAATTTCCTGAAATTTATTCTCTGCTTGAAATTATGTAACGAGATACATTTTGTTGCTCTATAAGATTACTCACGTTTCACATGGCATCAGTTAATGGGTGTGCTTCTCTCTGTAATCATCAGGATCCTGGTGAAAGTATTTGTATAATAGTTATAAAATTTGCTTCCCAGTATTTCAGCTAAAAAAAAAATAAATCACTTTGCATTGGTGATTGCTGCAGTAAAACACAAAGGAACTTACACAGGGAACCACAGAAAAGCCTATTCCATGGCCAAAGCAAATGAGTTGCAAAATTTAAACCAATATTTGCAAGAAAACGTTGGTGGTGGTCACTCAGCCCTACTTCTGAGGCCTTTACAAACATCACTGCTACTGGACTTAACAGTGCAGATCTACCTGCATCTTCTTTTGAAACGATTTTTTTTTTAATGCCAGCACTGGCTTTGTCTCCCTTTACAGCCATGATAAAACTTGTACTTTTACTAATGTCTGCAGAACAGATCCCATTAGTTTGCTTCTTTTGACACTAAGTATCACATTGCAGGCACCAGCATCCACCTAGCTGAGCTATAGCTTTTGCTTTCAACTCAAAAAGTGGAAACACGTACTTGGCTGTGGCTACGTGTTCCCCCAGCTACATCTACCCATTGAGCCTGCACTATCTGGAACAAACATACTTTCAGATACCACAATCTTCAGTATATTAATTTGATGTTGCTCTTGCAGAAGATGGACAGTGTATTGAAGATCATCTGTAATGACACTCACATCACTCCTCACGAATTTTAAGAACATTTTACTCACAGAAGCTTTTACGCAGTAAGTAAAAACTTGTAGGCACACACCTAAGACCTCTGGCTGAGTAACGCGGGTAGACAGGTCTTCATTAATTCTTTCTTCATTTCAAAGAAATAAAAAAAGAATTATAAAAACCACTTCTTCCATCCCTCAAAAAAAAAAAAAGAAAAAAAAGAAGAGTTTAAAGATAAACAAGCATCAGGTCTCAAAAAAGCAAATGGCTGGAACTTCGTACACACTTAGAAAAGTTGGAATACAGTTTGCAATACATTCTGATAAAGCTTGGCCATTTGGGAGATAGCTGACAGCTTCTTCAATACAACTTGAACATAATAATGACGTCACTGTTACCATCTTGCTGAGAATGGTAGGAAAAGGCCATAAAATCGAGTGGCAGATTTAAAATTGCTTGCAAAATATCGGCCCTCAGAAAACACCACACAATATGTGTAATTAATACCAGTCCTTTACAATATGCCTAGAGTCTTCTGAAATCTAAGGCAGTACTATTTTGCTGGTAGGAACAATTGTGTCCTAAACAGTATTGACAACAAGACAGTAATTACCTAGGAGAAGGCAGAGTTACAACCCACTGGTCGGCTCACAGAAAAATACCTTTGCCCTTATTATTTATAGCAGAGATTTTTTCTGAAGAATCTCAGGACTTTACTCTTTAGCTAAGCCTCACAAGTTCAACACCCCATGAGTTATATAAACACTGTTATACCTTTTGAACTATTTCTCCCAACGAAGGGATCACTCCAGGGAACACCATTGGAACACTCTCTTTTACAAAGCCAACACTGCTTCACTTGTACATCCCCAGCCTCAAACCTGACACCCACCCCACTGGCGCTCAAGAGTGAAAAAATCCAGGTGCAGGTTTTACTGCATCCAAACACTCAACTAGAAGTGCTTCCAGGGAATAGAAGTTGCAACAAAAGCTGGGAGGGGTGGGGAGAAGACGCTAATTTTAAAGAGCAAAAGAGGTAAAAATGAAGAAAAAAAATGGGCTACAGGCGGCAGAAAGCGCTCACCTCTTGGCGGTGATGCTGCAGGCGTCAGACGCTGGTGCGTGGCGCTGCCCGCAGCCGGGGGATGCTGCCGGGCCCAACGGCTGCCCCGCTCCGACCCCCGAGTACGGGCAGAGCCCGGGGACACCCCGCTCCCCCGAGCGGCGGCGGGGAGGAAGCGCCCTTACGCGGCCGGGCTTCGTTCCGGGGCTCGCGGCTTTTGCGGGAGGCTGTCAGAGGGAGCCCATTGCCACCGTGCAGCCGCGATCCCGGCGCGTTTTTCAGGTGCGCGGAGCGGTTGTGGCGTGCCGGCGGCTCCCGCGGTCCCGGAGCATCTCACGGGCAGAGCCGGGTGCCCGCAGCACCGAGCTCAGCCCCGGCTCCGTGCGGGGCGGGCAGGGGACAGACGGCTCTCAACAATGGGCATGTTTGCGGCAACATGGTATCACCTAATAACGCCGAATAAGGCAATGACTGTACGTTGAAGCGATACGATCCCGCTTGTCTCATCACACAGCGCGGAAAGCTATTTGCAGATTTGCTAAGCCCTTTTGAATGAATGCATCTGCAGCTGACCTTTAACAATAGACGCTGAAATAGCACAATCTGTGGGACCAGATTTGGGGGGGGGGCAGCGGGAAGGGGGAAGGAAGAGATGGGCGAATATTGTAATCTCCGCAATCTCGCTCGCTTCCTTTCCCAAACCTCCTCGCAGCGGGGGGAAATCGATCTTTTCCTTGGAAGCAAGGCTCCAGTTCCGAGGAGCCTTTTCCAGCCCAGCTCCGCCACATGGACCCCACATCCGCCACCGGGACCGGCGCTCAGCCCCCACCTCCCGGACCCCGGGGTCGGAGGGCCGCCCGTGCCGGGGATGCTCCGGCTCCCTCCCGCCGCTCTCTCACCTTCCCTGGCTTTCAGCAAAACGGTGTTGGCAACGATGTTTTCCAGCTCCATTGACGAGCTCGGGCAGCGTAGGTAGCGGCGGCACAGCAGCAGGACGTCACGCTCCCTAGGTGCGGAGCCTCCGGGCGACCATCCGCTCCTGCCTCTATTGCGCTAGCCCCCCTCGCATGATCCCTTCCTCCCTCTCCTCCGCCCGCAGAAGCTTCAGCCGGGCGGAGGCGGCGCTCCCCGCGCTATCTGCTCCCTCGGCGCCTCGCCCCGCTACTCCATCCTCCGCCCCGCCGCCTCCCCGGCGGTTTGAGGGCTCGGGTTCTCCTGCCTCCCTCCCCCGGGGGTGTGGCACCGCCGAGCGGCCCCGCAGCCCCGCGCAGGCGCCATCCCCGCCGCCGGCCCCGCGGAGCCGGGAACGCCGGGACGTGCGGGCAGGGAGCCGGACCCGCGGCCCGGCCGGGGGCAGCTCTGGGGGAGCTCCGCGGGGCGGGGGGAGCTCCGC